>NC_049989.1:19581070-19630677 GCF_000003815.2 Branchiostoma floridae | reverse complement strand
AAAGGACAGATTACAGCCAGGAGACACTGGAGATTTATTTTTGGTCTTTGTTAGAAGTTGGTTCTGTCACAGCCTGCTTGAAGACCCTACGGCATCAAAATCTTTCGACTACGTTTTTTTAACGAAAATGACCGCAAAATACCCAAAAAATATAGTATAATTTGCAATACTCTCTCAAGTTTCCGACTAAATGCGTAGTCTTGTCGATGTCGTATTTAAAGCAGGTAACTGTAAAATTATTGTTAAATTCAGTTTTATCTCATTCTGTGCCGTGTTTATGTGCTCTCGACGACGAGCCCAGGATATGCATGTTTTGAATACTTAATGAGAAATTCTTTTGGTGTCAAATTTTCAAGTGCTTCGGAAACTGGCAACGATTTGAAATGTCACAAAGTTTCATCCTCGATAAAAAGAAATAAACTTTATTTCAGAAAATATCGAAAAGTTTTTTTAAACGTAAATGAAGTTTATGTTTTTTCTTGTCATACGTCATAAAATTGACAACATTTGAAAGATTTGAAATACACGGAACCCTTAGTTAATTTGTTTCTAGATTAGCAAACAATGCCTTTAGTCTTAAACTTTCTTGTGTTTTAATGTGGTGTTTGCACTCTGCATTGAGCACAACAATAGAAAGGTACGGATATGTTTATGACTGTACTTTTAGGTTATTGTGAGGGACTAAGCGGTCATCTTGAGTCAAAGTTTGAGTAAGTTTTCTATGAAAGACTCCGACCCCACCCCACAATATATGTAATTGAAGGACGTTGATGAAGGTAAGGCATCCAGGTCATGGAATATAAAGGTTACTCAAGCAACTAGACAACGTGTTTATAGACAATCAGACATTTTAGATAGCATCTATTACCTTTTGCCAGACAATTTTGATAGACAGCAGATTATATCTAAAATGTCTCACCGTTGTAAGCCTATTACTATTAGGTTGAATGAGTTGGTTTGTCTTGTGCATCACTTTAGTAATTAAAAAACAAACACCATAAGGACTGTATGTAACAGTTAGAGATTATGGTAATGTTATCTCATGTAAAAATGGCCTAACCGTTGTTGAAGGTATCTTACCCGCACGGAAAAGCCCCTCCCCCTAAGGGCAGTATGGGGGGACTCTATCTGTGTTGTCTGCAGTGCATGGCGTAAACTCAATGACTAAGTGTTGATTTAACAAGGATACGCCTTCCCTCCGGCTATACATGTGAGTTGTCTGCACACCAAGTCAGAGGAAGATAATACGGTGGTGCCCTTTTTGTCGTTGGCTGAGGGCCGTGCCACGTCCGTCATACGGCAGGACATGTATGGAAATCTTGTGTCTGTCGTGGATGTTTTGTACAAACTGCACATTTCTTGTGCCCGGGAAATTTGCCGTAGATCATGGCTGACAACGCTAGCCTTAGTTTCTAAAACGTGTACAACCAGAGCAAGCCGCTAGGCTTATTAAGAAAGATCTGTGTGAGTGCTTTAAATTTTGTCCAACTACACTGCACATTCACCCGTGAGTAAGTACGCTATCGGGACGTACCGGGTATCGAATTCGAAAGGTGTACCGTAGTTATTTCAGATAAGGTGATCAAGAACACAACGACGCATAAATGCTTGTTTGTGTACAAATATTGAGCTTTAAAACACCGTATCGTATAAAACCTCGATAAAAGCTTGGGGTTAAATTTACAATTTACAGTGTGCGTGTTGTATTTGACATTAGTCGAGACCTCGCTTCTTTGCGTGCGTGCAATGCGCTTGCTGTTTGCCAGTAAACACAACGGAAACCACTTTATACTTTGCATCGGGCATGTTTTGAGTCGATACTCTTCTCAGCGACCACCTGTCCAAATCGACCGTTTTTTTTTCGGTCCCCCGGGTGGTCGTCTTGGGCAGATTTGACTGTACTTGTTGTTAGATCTCTTGGGCATCTTACACAAGTTTGACAAGTTTTATTCAGATGGTACAGACTTGCAGAATGTCCAGTTGGAAACATCCTGAATTGTTCTGAACATCACAACTCCACTGTACTACATTAAAACAATATAGGGCACCAATCCATATGAAAATATATGCCATTAAAATATTTGAACACTGATTTCTTTTAAATATCAGGTACGTCGTGCGGCAGAACATCTGTGTTCTTTATCTGTTACATGTAGACATCAAAATAACTGAATCAATTACAAGTACACCTAAGACGACAGGTCACAGTGACATAATATGCGCACTTCTGACGCTGACTCCATTTTATAGTCTAAATTTACGATCATCACAACGTCTAGATACTTTGCAGACAACTAAGCGTATCTGCCCATGTGCACAGGGTGTCAGTAATGTACTTAAGGCAACGCCTACTTAGACACCTCATAGGTCATCATGTTGACAGTGTTGATACGGTAATCGTTAATATGTCTGCGTTGGTTAAATTCTCCCGGTTTTCGCGAACAATCTCTCTACCACGAATTCTAGACACCAAGACATAGTATTTCCAACGTATTATTACTATGATACAAAATTCCAACCAGAAACATTTGAACATAAAGAAAGAGGTGTATTTTACTCCAGAACATGGTGTTATTTTCCAATCGAGGGCCTGTATGTATCAATGAATAATCAGCAGAATTTTTGCAGAATTCCACTCGTGGCGAACTGCGCGACCTGTGTTTTGTAAAACAATACGATCCTCCATGCAGATCCTACTTAGTATGCATCACCTGTGCGTATAGACGCTTTCTTCGTCGGGGATATTTTGCGGGGCGATAAGCACTGCAAGGAGGATTGTTGCTAATATATCAAAGAACGCAGAACAATACGCGTTTTTTTCTTCTTATCGCTCTGAAATAACTTCTGTACCTGAAATTTTCCAGGCCTTGTAAAGCACATTATATTTAGCCATATATTATTCAGAGGGTGCCTGGGGAGATTAATAGAATACTCCACGTTGTTAACAAAACAAACATAGCCCAGCAGTAGTCTAAAGACCAGCTTGCTTTGTTGAGACTGACAGAACCCTGCCGTCCCCGGGGACCCATACAATCCAAGTTTTACGTCCCCTGCTTGTTAAAGTGGCCTTGTGGTTAGGCTTGTTGATTTACTGGAGTCGTGTGGCGTACTGGCATGACGTTTGGCCATACCCCACGGGCACAAGTTTCAAATATTAGTACATTGATCCATCCACCGATCTTTCGCCCTTGGAAAAGGCACTTTACAAGTACTAAGTCATGTTTTAAGAAAGCTTCAATGGAGAACCCACCACACTTATCGAAAAGAGTGAGTGGTTCAAAACCTACAGTCATATGGCCGCAGCTGGGGTAATTACTGTCGTATTGAGTTCACCCGAGTTATCGTCCAATCTCAGTCGTTCCAGACCCTTGCGATTTAGCCCCGCCGGTACCTATTGTAATGTCCTCACGACTCAGCTCATGACGAGCCTAATGCTACAGTACTAGCTTGACACAAGGCTAGAGGGAAAACATTCTGCATTTTTGTAAAAATGTTGCCTTTCTAGTTATATATCATGTGCAGTGCTTTTTGGACTAAAGATTGTTTCACACCACTCCACCCCCCTTGCAGGTATACAGAACTCTGACCGCATGAGCCGTTCTCTAGTTATATACCATTCGGTTGGAGTGCTTTTTGGACTAAAACATGTGGGTGATTGTTTCATGCAGGTATACAGAACTCTGACCGTGTGAGACGTTCTCTGACTGAAGATGAGCTACTCAGGGAGCTGTCCGCGCTGGACGAGGCCCTGAAGGACGGACTGGAACATGGCAAAAGGGATAATGGTAATATGTTTATGTCATTTCTGTTGAGATTTGCATTGTCTGTGTCTTATTAGTCTCCACTATTCTCTGGCTGGTTACCCCCGAAACGGGGAAGTTTTCATGACAGGGAACTACGTACAAAGGACAACTTCACACAGTTTAGGTGTAGATCTTAATGAAGTTTTTAACAAATGTTTAATGTATTATACACCAATTCAGTATGGCTGCAATGATATGTACATGGCTGTCATGTATATGCGAACTTGTTTGGTGCTAATAAACCAGTCATTCATTCATTTCTGTAAGGTTACCATTCCACAAGACGTAAATCGCTGCGACCTAAATTGTATTCTTATAATCTTTGAATTCAACAATTGTTGAGATGACATATATACAGAGAACTTATAGAATCATTGGCAGGGCTGAGTAGCAAATGTATTTTTTTCTCTGTCAAAAGGTTAAACCGGTGGAGATTTTTAGTCCTCTATCCCTAGCCAGAAATAGATTTATCCCTAAAAACCTACTGAAATGTGGTTTGTGACAATTTTTCTAGAACTTGAAGAGAGAAGCAAAAGCAAAAGCAAAAGCAAGGAAAGTAAGGAAAGCAAAGAAAGTAAGGAAAGCAAGTCAAAAAGCAAAGAACACGGAAGCCACAGCAAGTCACACGGCAGCAAGGAACACGGCAGCCACAGCAAGTCACACGGCAGCAAGGAACACGGCAGCCACAGCAAGTCACACGGCAGCAAGGAACACGGCAGCCACAGCAAGTCACACGGCAGCCACGGCAGTCATGGACATGGACATGGCAGCAAGTCACACGGCAGTCATGGACATGGACCCGGCAGCAAGTCACACGGAAGCCATGAGCATGGATCTGGCAGTCACGGCAGTCATGGACATGGACCCGGGAGCCACGGCAGTCATGGACATGGACCCGGTA
Source organism: Branchiostoma floridae (assembly GCF_000003815.2). Lineage (NCBI taxonomy): Eukaryota > Metazoa > Chordata > Leptocardii > Amphioxiformes > Branchiostomatidae > Branchiostoma > Branchiostoma floridae. Next base: position 19,625,973 of record NC_049989.1, on the reverse strand, counting down.
GCCACGGCAGCCACGGCAGTCATGGACATGGACCCGGCAGCCACGGCAGTCATGGACATGGACCCGGCAGTCACAGCGGCCAAGGACAAGGTATATGAGCCATTCTTCACAACAGCGACATTGCACAGGATATCGCTCAATTGGAAACGTTGCAAGATGCATGTAGAGTTTGCTGCTTGTAAGGGAATGCACGTGCAGCCTCTTCATTATCATCTTGGAGCTAACAACTTTCTTTTGGGCTATTTTTTCCATCAGATGTAGACGGAAGCATGTTATGGACTTGTTTTCCAGACGTCTTGTAGTGGCAATGTAATACATCCGTAGGATACCAGAGAAGCTACAATCGCTAGCGTATGTAGTAGTCACGGCTGCCCGCAAGCTAGTTCATGGTAATGGTACCCAACGAATGAATGTAAAAGCTGCGATGTTATTAGAAATATGCTTGCCGGTAGAAGGCATATAGTATATCATAGGATGCAGGTAATTGCACAAGAGGAAGCTATCTTGGGGGAGGTCAGCACTCTTAAAATGCTCCGTCTAGTTCATTAACACACACACGTAAAGTGGTACTGTATTTCAAACATAAAAATGGACTTATCCTAGATGTTTGTCAAGGAATAAGCAAACCAATCACGAATTTTTTAAAGGGAGTGAAAGAAGACATTTACGCTAGGACCTCATAACCATCTCCTAGATTAACAGAGATGGGTGAACCATGAACTTTCTGTAACCCAGGATCCGACGCCTATCGAGTCAGGTGTTTACAAAATGATGTCACAAAAGTGGAGGATTCCTCAAAGCTTATTTACTGAAAACTGGAGTTGGGAAGACGATAAGTCTTTTTTTGGTCATAGTCCAATCTTAATTTCTACCAAATACAGATGAACTTTCAAGCAAACTTTGTTCATTTACTTCCAGGTCATGGATGGGGAGCAGGAGGAGAAGGTGGAGGTCACGGATGGAGCATGTCCGGAGCAGGAGGAGGAGCAGGAGGAGCCGGTGGAGGATCAGCTGGAGGACACGGCTGGAGCATGTCCGGAGGAGGAGGAGGAGGAGCTGGAGGAGCTGGAGGATCAGCTGGAGGACACGGGTGGAGCATGTCTGGTGGAGGAGGAGGAGCAGGAGGAGCTGGAGGAGCGGGAGGATCAGCTGGAGGACACGGATGGAGCATGTCTGGAGGAGGAGGAGGAGGAGCTGGAGGAGCTGGAGGAGCAGGAGGATCAGCTGGAGGACACGGGTGGAGCATGTCTGGAGGAGGAGGAGGAGGAGCAGGAGGACACGGATGGAGCATGTCCGGAGGAGCCGGTGGAGGAGCTGGAGGGCACGGCATGTCAGGAGGAGGCAGTTGGAGCTGGTCATCATCAGGAGGAAGCATCTTTGAAGGTCTTGCCGAGGGAGGTAAGAAACGTAGAGACAAGAAAATAGTTGGCAAACGTTTTTCTAGACCTGCTGATGAGAAAGGACCAATTAAGATGGAAAGTTTAATCTCCAAGCACATCGTGCAGTAGCATAAGATAGTATCTAAAACTGGCAGAGGAGTGAAGCCGGCCTAGAAGTGTGTATGATTCCGGTAGATATACACACTTATAGGCCGGTGTCATTTCTCTGCCAGCGATTGATATTATCTTATGGTACCGTACAATCTGCTGGGAGATTAGGAAATTTGGCTTATGTTTTCTTCGCCAGACTTGTCGCTAAAGCGTTCAATTTATTCAAGCGTTCAAATAATTATACTAAGTTGTAATTTCTTGATAGAGATATATCTTAATGTACAGTAGAAGCCAGTTAATTGCACAACGGATTAACGCACACTTCTGCACGGAACTGCACGGAATCCCAAAATCCCAAACCGGTGCGGTCCAGCTAAATAACTTCGCAGTATTGCACCAGCCGGATAATTGCACTAAATTCACTGGTAAATAGGCCGTGCAATTAAGCGGCTTCTACTGTATAATATGGACGAAAATACATTCTTGTTGTATCTGCAGCATCGATATCGCTGAAGCAGTACTTCCAGTTCGGGTGGTTCTCGGCGTCTTCCTCCCTTGACGAGCAGCACGGTGCCGGGTACGCCGTGATCGGCCAGACAAACGACGACGGTTCGGCCGCCTACTGGGCCCCTGCCACTGACGACGCGGACCAGTACCTGCAGATCGACCTGGGTGGCATCTTCCAGATCTATTCGGTGTCCATCCAGGGCGCAGCCGGGCGATGGGTTCAGACTTACCACCTGCAGTACAGCGACGATGGCGCCACGTGGACGACATACCAAGACGATGCTGGTCAAGACATAGTAAGAGAAGCAAGAGTATCATCTCTCTAGCATAAAGCGCCTCAACCAAATGTGCCATATTACTACGTACTAACGCTAGTTTACCTTTATCCAAGGAGTAACCTATATTCGTTGTATTTCGGATGTCAAGTCAACGAATGGTACTTTCAAATTGCAATGGTTTCAAAATATAGCAGTTTGGAACCACTGTCCGTCGACGTGATATCGCTTAATGTTTTAAAGAAAACAACGGATGTTTCTTACCCCATGGATAAAGGTAAACTAGCGTTACCAGTTTCCGAGATCAAAATCTTGTCTGTTTTTGGTGCTTGGTGCTTCTTATCCGAGTTTTCAGTCGAATATTTATATCACCTTTAGGATGATCAATACAATTGCTCTGAACATATAACCTTATGGACAGTGAGCCCTCTGCGACCGAGAAACCCAAAGTGTTTGCCATTTTCTTGTTCCACAGGTTTGCGAAGGAAACAGTGATGACAGTGGGATCCAGGTCACGACGCTTCGAACCATCATCTCGGCTCGCTACTTCCGTTTCCGTCCTGTGACCTGGGGCGGAGCTGGGATCGCCCTCAGGCTGGACATCAATGCCGTCGGCGGTGGGTGCTCATATTCAGTAACTTTGGTAATTAATTCTAGCAGTCCACAGCCAGTCTATTTCTAGCTTGTCCAGCTAACTGTTCGAAGGTCGAATGTTCGAAATCCATCAGCAAGTAACCTTCAGGCGGGTTTCCTCCTCCGCTCGCATAGGCCTTCAGGGTACGTCTGACCAGTCTGGACGGGTCCATGCGGAGAATGTGGCCCAGGTACAGGAGTCTTATCCGGCGGATAGTTGTCAACAGGTTGTAGTCTTATGTAACATAAGGCCAAGGGTCCGTAAGATGTACAAAATACATAGTAACTTTGCTTAACTTGGACTTTATAGTTTTTTGTCTTGACCCTTACATGTTGTGCTATGTGAATTGCAATCGGACCACGCATACAAGTGTTCAATTTATTCATGTAACTTCTCAAGTTGAATCATAATTGACATATGAAATGGTGATCGACTGTAGAATAACGTTAAAGAATTCTTTATTTAGTGTGAACAAATATCTAGATCTTTTTGTCTCTTACCTGTGTGCTGTAATTTTATTGAGTGTCCTGACAGCAAACCTATTTGTTTGTTTGTTTGTTTGTTTTAGGTGGAGCTAGTTTCGGAGGAGGTGCAGCAGCAGGAGGAGGTATGACTGTCACAGGAGAAGCAGGCGGTGTCGGAGGCCTGATCGAAGGCGTTGCAGAGGGAGGTAAGATACCGTCTCCTGTTTTATCAATTCGGGAGATTCTACGTGTAACACCCTCGCTGAAAATGAATGCTTAAAGGGTTTTATTGACAAAAACTGAATTATTCTACGCTTTGCATGTGTTTTCAATCATACATTTATATTTTACTGGAGTTTCCAGTTATGGAGGCTGGGGTTACAAAAACCAAACCAAGGTCACACAAGGTTGCCAGTGGAATGATTAAGTGGCCGTGGGGCTTTAAGAAAGACACAACTCCTATCTATCCCTCTCTGTCGTCCTCCTTAGATAGGAAGGGAAATTTTCCAAACTACATCTTGTCATGAGAGCTCTGATGATTTCAACATTTGTTCCCAATTTTGTAATCAGAAGATGACGTAAGTCCTTCCAGAATTCTGTCAGTGATAAACAGACATACATGTACTGAAATATATCTTCATCCACAGCATCGGTGTCACTGATGCAGTCCTTCAACTTCGAATGGTTCTCGTCGTCTTCCGTCCTTGACGAGCAGCACGGTGCCGGGTACGCCGTGATCGGCAAGACATACGATGACGGTTCGGCAGCCTACTGGGCTCCTGCCACAGACGACGCGGATCAGTACCTGCAGATCGACATGGGGCGCGTGTATCAGCTGTCTTCCCTCACCATCCAGGGTGCGGCCGGCCGATGGGTCATTACGTACTACCTGCGGTACAGCGCTGATGGCATCACATGGCTGACTTACCAGGACGACGCGGGGCAAGACATAGTAAGCGTCACAACAATACAATAGATAGCCTTTGCCAGGGGGTGCCGTAAACATGTGTGGCATATGATTACATGCGCATGCTGAGACCCTAGGTTTTAGGAAAGTCACAGCTCCAGAGGCGGGCTCACACACTATTGAATTGCAAGTTCAATAGTGTAGGAGTTGGTTGTAGTGTACGTGGTTACAAATAAAACTGGTTACCACAGCTGGGGCTATCACTGTTGTACTTAGGTCACTACAGTGTCAAAAGGCTGCCATTATAGACCCTTATAATTGTAAGTTCCTTAGAATTAAGGCTTAGGTTGCAATTTCATGCAATTATCCGGATGCTGCAACAAATCAAAGCTGTCCAGCTGCACAACACCGCCACGGGATTGGGTGATTCTGTGCAATTAACAGAACTGTGCGGTTATCCGTTGTGCAATTAACTGACGTCTACTCTGTAGATAAACATGCATTTCAGAAGACTTACAGGTTGTTGGTTATTCCAAGGTTTGCGAAGGAAACAGTGACGATAGCGGGACCCAGGTGCTGACACTGCAGTCCGTCATCATGGCCCGCTACATCCGGGTCAACCCGCTGACCTGGGGGGCAGGTGGCATCGGCGTCCGGCTGGACCTCGATGTCGTCAGTGGTGGGTAGTTCGTCTTCATTCACCCTACAGTAGATACAAGTACATGAAAGTTGTGTACTTTTAATATGAGATGAATTTATAAATTTAGTGTGAGAACTTGACAAAAATGTTATAAGGAATGCAGTTTTTGAATGGAGATATTTCTATTACAAAACGGATTTATAGTGCGAGATCTGCAATTGCTACTATTTTCCAGTGAACATATAAACACGTGTGAACCGACCTTTAGACACAATCCAAGGGGGAATATCTTTCTTATAATTAGCTCCTTCTCGATGGTAACAACCTGTTTGAAAATCCCACTTCGTCGAAATGTGCCCAATTCATCAACCTTTTTTCAATGTATAGCGATGTAATGGAAGAACTTACTTTCCAAGCAGTAACAAGCGATGTCTTTCCTTTTCCAGGCGGGGATGTAGCAGCATTCGGAGAAGAGGTTGCAGCGGATGTTGGGGAAGCTGCGGCGGCGGCCGCGGAGGGAGACACCGAGGCTGCGGCAGAAATAACCGAAGACGTGGGAGAAGAACTGGCCGCGATCGAGGGGTTTGCTGAGGACGCTGGAATTGAAGGACCTGAACTCGGTACAGATAGCATCAATTAGTCTGTCATCACTTGGATTAACTCTTAGAATCGAATTTTCTCCACCCTTTTTTAAAAAGTGCTGTTCGAAAAGAGACACGATTCTTCCATCATGTATATACACATTGGTGAGGGGGAAAGATAAACTTTGATTTTAAAATGTAAGTCTAATTTGCCTATGATTTTTCTAGCACTTGGTTAACATACTTAATTTTTGTAACATGCGTATATACTGAATACACTCTTTTGTATTCACAACCGCGGCTTTATTTCCAGCAACGTTTCTGTGCCTGTCTGTCACCTTCCACTCCAGAAGTTTACATTGTCCTGCAGCTGATTGGTGTCGCTACTCACAGATGCGGTCCAAAAGTTTCTTTATTTAGTGACTAGCCAACATGATCAAACTATTGTCAGTTGTGCAAAGGATTTTCTTCGCGGAAACCAATGAAACTCCTCTGTTGGCTAAACTCCTTCCCAAGCTTATGATACTATCTTATGCCACCGCAAGATCTGCTTGGAGATTACTTACACACTATTTTACACAACAGAGGATGCACAGGAGGCCGCTCAAGAAGCGTATTCGGAGTTTGAAACTGCTGTGGAGACTGGTGAGAACGTGGAGGAGGCAGCTGCAGTGTTGGAGGAAGAAATGGAGGACCTGAACACCGAAATCGAGACTGCCCAGGAAGATGCTATAGGCGCGGAGGCAGCAGGTTAGATAATGTCATTTTCTGTGATAACTTTGTATATATGTACAGCTAAACTGATATCTATTTTCGGGATTGGCTATGGTAGTATTGCAATGGTGTTCAAGTGGGCAAAATGCTCGCCTTGCATTCGGTTGGTCTTTAGTTCGATTCCCGACCGAGTCTTATATATGTTGTAAACGATTCTTTTCTATTATTTGCGGCTTTTCTATAAGAACCAGTGTAACATATCCATCTGATATTTTTCTAGAAACATACTCTTTTTATCCTTTTTTTTGTCAACAGAGGTAGCGGAAGAACAGGCCTCCGAGAACCTTGAAGCCATACAAGCAGGCCTTGCCGCTGGGAACCCAGCACAAGTAGCGGCAGCAGCAGAAGGCATAGGAGAGAATGTCGATGACATCCTTGAAGCCGCAGCCGACGTGGGTCTTGACTCACCTGCATTAGGTATGCACACATACACCTTAAAGTGCTGAAGTCACCAATTACACTAAAATGCAACAGTTCCTGACCTCAACTCTCAAGCAATCAAGCACCTGTATGTAGTATTAATATTTACACAGTCTTTGTTCATTGAATAATGCCTTTATGGTTAAATGTAATCAGGAAGTGTTCCATTTTGGTAACATACTAACTAGGGATAGCTACCTCACCTCACTCTTATATAATGCCCAGTCGTGCAGAATACACTGTGAAAATGTAATACAACCTAACGTGAGGTTTAGCAATGTTATGTAATATGAAATCTTTAAAGATAGAAATTACTCTACGATTGATTCTACATATAATACATAATTGTGTTGAACCGTACAACAGAGGACGCAGAGGAAGCCGTCCAGGAGGCCGAGGCAGCAGTAGAGACTGCTTTACAGACCGGCGACAGGGAGGCCGTGGCAGCAGCAGCAGAGGTACTGGAAGAGGAACTTCAGGATCTCCAAGAGGGCGTCGACCAGGCACAAGAACAGCAGGAGCAAGCTGAGGAGACAGGTGTGACAGTTCATTCTATCTATTTAACTATTAAGAGGGGCAAGCCCTGCTGACAAGGACAATACAAATAGAATTCGACATGGGTAGGATGATAATCAACAACAGTACTTTCAGAGCAAGTCATTGATTATAACATTTCCATTACTTTCAAACATTCTGTCATGAAGTAATCTAGTATCTCGGGTGCTCGAATGTACATGTCTTAATGCAGCTTTTGATGAAAAAGCCACAAATTACGTCAGACATGGTTAGTTAATATACTCTAGCCTCTGGTACACTCTGGCCGCCGGGGCCTTAATTCTCCCCAACTGACCAGTAGAGAGGAAGGGCGGCGAAAAATCTCATCTATTCAGGCTAGTCATACTAACATTACAGCTTCATGTATGATGATTATACAGCAAATATATAACGTGCATATAAAGCAAGCTACATGCTTTTTTTAATTTTTCAGAGGCTGCCCAAGGAGAGATTTCGGAGACAATACATGAATTGGAGGAGTTGGTCGAAGGGGAAGACATTGCAGCTGAAGAAACGGTATTCCAAGAGTTGGTGGAACAAGCTGACGAATTGGAGACTGCCCTGCAAGACTCTAACCTGGATTCCCCAGCTGTCGGTAAGTCCTCTTTGTTAGCTGCCGATGTATATAACCTGCAATCTGTACAATCATTGTTATTAATTACCCTTCTTGCGTTTACGTCCCTGAGCCTCAACAGGTCGCAGCCTCGCAGTTGAGCTCCCGGTTCTAAGTAGTAGGTAATCGGGGCCTGAACATATCGGTTGGTGCTGCAATGTCTTTCGGAAGGGACGTAAAATGGGGGTTCGCGTTCGAGGAGGTGCCTCGCTTGAGCAAGTTTAAGGGGAAGACCTAACAAGATCTCCTTGTGAAAAATACGTATACCATGCTACTGAAACAGAAAGGAAACGTGCTGCACTATGTGACACTCAGGGCACTACATGGTCTGAACTAACGAAACGAAAACGAAGACTATTAGCTTATCGTTACTTTGTACATTGTTTTTGCACAACAGAAGCTGCATTGGACGCAGCACACGGAGCTCAGGAGGACGTTGAGGCCGCTATTCAGAATGAGAATCAAGAGGAAATAGCAGCAGCGCTGACAGAGCTGGGTTCGGCCATGGACGAGCTCGACACGGCAGCAGGGGAAGCCCAGGAGGATGTAGCGGCTGAACAGGCAGCAGGTCAGTTCTTTATTACTGGCATTTCTGCTTTGACTTAGTCTCCAAGCAGACCCTACGGTGCCTTAGAAATAGTATCAAAGCTGGCAAGGGACTTGTATAGCGGCACCAGGCTCGTTTAACTCCCTTAGCCGGCTATCTACCTTTGGCCGGCTATACTCCTTTGCCAGCTTGGAGACTAGCTTTGACTCTCATCTGCTACATTGCTCATCAGTCAACGCGCGCGGAAGCTCACTACACAACGCGTTCGCGTGAAATCGCGTGGCGCAGCGGTAGCCTGTTTGACTCAGGGCCGAGAGGTCTCGAGTTCGAATCCTGCCGAGTCACCGGCCAAAAAGAGGGTAAGGAATTTCCCGAGCAGCCTCGTAACCCCTGCTTCCTCTATTGAGTCAGTGAAGTCAAGCTTGGCTAAGCCTGATGTTTCTGACTTAGGGAGAAGAAATGCTGCTACAGTTATCGCTATGGGCGGCCCTTCATCTTCATGACGGTAACATCAGGCCCTACGAACCTGATTTAAAAAAAGAATGGCCTGGTGCATGTGACTGTGGAGCAGCCTAAGCTACCACTTCATCACACGGCTATAACAACAAGCTTGAAAACGATAAGACATAAAAATTGCAGGAAGAGCTAAGACGAAAGTGACCGCGTGATTCAAGATGAAGATAGATATCAGCACACTTATTTGTTGTAGCACTATCCTATTTTGCCATTTGCGTTTTCTATAAGAACGTGAGTAACATGATGTTCTTGAACATGTTAATATTATCATACGTTTGTTATCATTTTTTGTTTCTTCAACAGAGGCGGCAGAAGACCAGGCTTCAGAGACCCTTGAAGACATACAAGCAGGCCTTGCCGCTGGGAACCCAGCCGAAGTAGCGGCAGGATTAGACGACGTGGGGGAGAATGTCGCAGATATTCTTGAAGCCGCAGGGGACGCTGGTCTTGACTCACCTGTATTAGGTATGTACACATACACCTTACAGTGCTTAAGTCACAAAAAACACTGATCTAAGTACACAGATCCTAATTACGAGCAACTAACATTAGTATTACTCAACGAACAATACAACCGTTTTGATGTTATTCAAGATCAAATCATACCTCAAATTTTTTATCCCTGCCTTCAGGTGCCCGTGACGTTATAGTAAACACATGTGACGTCATAGTAAACACAGCAGCCGATTCGGACCCTGATGCCGCGTCTCACCAGAAACTTTATTTTTCAAAGTAACCCGTGAATAATCATTTTCATGCATATATAACTTCAGGATGTCACAATGTTTGCTTTTCTGTTCAAAAAGTAAAGTTTTTTTTCGCCAGTTGCAGTGCCAGGTTCCAAACTAGCTGCCAGGTTTACTATGAAGTCACTAGCGGAATAAACTTTATTACCTGGCGACAGGTATAAATAACTAGAGGTAGCATTTGTAGTCTTCGATGTTTAATGGCACCAGAAGGGTGTATACAGTATTTTGTACTGACGTTGTTCATTCATTAACACTGTTGTGGTCGGTGACATAAGAACTGTAAATGGATAAAATGATCATGCTCAGTCCTACAGTATGTACCTCTTACTGGGCAAATTTTGATTTCAGAATCTAACGTTACTTGTGTTGATGATATACATGAAATATTTCCGAATAGAGATTATTCTCTGATTCACATTTTTAAACCTTCCAACAGACGAGGCAGAAACCGCCATCCAGGAGGCCGAAGAAGCAGTACAGACTGCTCTAGAGACTGGCGACAGGGAAGACGTTGAAGAAGCAGTAGAGAGACTAGAAGAGGAGTTTAAGGATCTCCAAGAGGGCGTGGATGAGGCACAGGAAGTACAGGAGCAAGCTGACGAGACAGGTACGTGTGCTAATTCATTCGACTAGCATTCTCATCACTTTCAAAAGTTCTGTCAACAATTCATCTGGTTTTACGAGCGCTCGGACATACATGTCTGAATGCCACTATTGATGAAAACCTACAGATCAAGTCAAACGTAGCCTGTTTTACACAATCTCTGGTTGCCAGGGCCTGCTATACAGCTGACCATTTGAAATGGCTACTAAAGGATGCATCTATTCATATTGTCTAATAATGCTATTGATATTACAATAGCATCATGGATAGAGATTGAATAACACTTAGACATAGAGCTTGTGAAGCTAACTGACTGGTGAATGATTTGTTTTAATCTGTAATCTTTCAGAGGCTGTCCAAGAACAGCTTTCGGAGACAATTAGTGAAATGGAGGATTTGGTCGCAGAGGGAGACATTTCAGCTGAAGAAACGGTAATCGAGGAGTTTGAGGAACAAGCTGAAGAATTACAAGCTGCCCTGGAAAGCGCTGAGCTGGACTCGCCAGCTGTTGGTAGGTCCTCTTTGTTACTCGCATGTAAATAAACCTCCTATCATATCAGTAAAATCATTATTATCAGTTAACTTTCTGACTCAAGGATGTCTATATGGCAGCAGTTTTGCATTTGAGCTCCAGATTCTAATTATTTGGTATTGGGAGATCCCAGTTCAATTTCGGGATCAGGACATCTCGGTTAGGGTTGCAACCTAAGCAATATTATAGCGTTAAAAGTGGAAATAATCTGGATAAAGCAATCGGTATGAAATCAACTGAACTGTAGTCCCACATTTATATCATTATTTCATACAAGGCGCAGAAACTTTTAGTAAGAGACGTAAAATTGAAGTCCAGTGTTCAGTGAGGTGCTTCGAGCAAGTTGAAGGGGATGGGCTAGCAACATCGCCTAAAGTTATGTCCTACGTGCTGACCTAGGTGCCACAACTTCTAGCCACTACAGGGGTCTTGACGTTAAACAAAACTAATACAAGCCTGTCGTTACTTTGTACAACAGAAGCCGCAATTGAGGGAGTACAGGAAGCCCAAGAGGAGGTCCAGACCGCTATTCAGAACGAAGATGAGGAGGAAATAGCAGCAGCCCTCACAGAGCTGGGTTCCCAAGTGGAAGAACTCGACACGGCAGCAGCTGAAGCTCAACAGGATGCAGAGGCTGAACAGGCAGCAGGTCAGTTCATTATTTTGTTAGCATCCATCTGCCTCGGAAGACAATAGTAGGCAGACAGTTACTCTGCATGGCCTGCACGTGATTTTTTAAGGTGAAGGAGGGTTGTACACTTCCTTCTCCACCCTCTTGTGTACTGGCGTACTAAGTCCTACGTATACAGGGACAGAACTGTGTGCCACGTGTAAGACGGCCCCAGAAGATGTAGATTTGTTATTTGGAGTTTCCGTCTTCTAGGGACCAAGGATGCAAGGGGTTTCTCCCACCCCTGACTCGTGTATTGCGAGTGTGTCATGCCCCTATTAAAGGCTTGCCACTGTCAGTTCATTATTGCTGGCATTTCCGTTTTGACTCTCACCTGCCTGCTCCATTAGTCATGGCCACAAACCATCGATCGCGAGAGCTTCCTCTGTCAAAGTTTACTGCACTGCAGCATGACGCATGAGACTGTGGAACAGCCTAGCTAGCTGCCATTACAACAGAGGAGTGTATTTTCTGTCAGGCCACTTACAAATTACAGCCTTAACAGCAGTCCATGATGAGCTATCAATATTGTATTCTAAATATCTTTGTTGTGACGAAAATGGACAAGTCGACTGAAAGGCAACAACTACTTTAGCAGATAAGGTGATGAATATAGAAAAAAATCGAATGAGTGCCGTTTTGTCTGCTGTTTGTCTTAGGTGTGAGAGCTGCTTAGGGTAATAACTCTTTCGTGCCTTTTGTTGGGGTACATTTAAAAAGTCAGGTTATGTTTCATAAGATGCATTTTGTTCGATAATCATTATAGTAATAGCTTAAATTCTACCTTTTACATCTTCCATCTTCCAGAGGTGGCGGAAGAATCTATACAGGAGAGCCTTACTGAGATAAGTGAGAACTTGGGAGACGACGACGACGCAGCAGAAGCAGCAGTTGCAGACATACTGGAACAAGTCCAGGCCCAGGGAGAAGTTGCAGAGCAGACCGAGATAGACACAGAAGAACTTGGTCAGTAGAAACCTTATAATTACTCGACAAATGAATTAGCAAGCAGGAATATCTATGGCCTGTTTTAGCACTTTCCCTGGTTATGCTACTATTTGGATTAATTTTATTCTGAAATGTGTAACATTAGGTTAAAGCGATAGCGTATGCATTCGGCTAAATGGGCTCAAAATCATTTTCTTACATCTATATGTAAGGACGGACAACTACACGTCAATGCATATATGCTGTGCAAATTGACTTTGACTTTATTTGGATAGCGACAAATACAATACAATATTCTGCACCAGGCAGCAAGATGCTGATGTTGTGCAGCATACACATTGAGGGACATACATAGTCATTGTACAATACATCATAATCATCATCATACAATAAATACAATACAATTAAAATCAGAGAAATATCTATTTGTGGTTCGTAGAAGGGTGGCACAGCTGGAATCTTTTAGTTGATACAATGTAAGAATGTAGTGCATCGGACACTTGTTTGTTTGTGGAGAGGTTATGAGCTGTGGATCCCTGGAGTAGGAGGGGCACGGTAGGATGTTGTTGTTGTGCAAATTGCTGATATCTATAAGAAGTAGAACAGGACAGCATACCTGTTGGAACTCTTCAGGGATTTCTGTAAAGTCTGTTCGTCTGTACGCTTTCTCTGTGACAACTTTACTTGATTGCAATCACCCCAACAGAGGCGGCTGAGACGGCTGTTGAGACCGCCGCCGAAGCTTTCGAGGAGGTTGTGGAAGCTGGCGGCAGCACGTCTGAGGAGGAAGAGGCGCTGGAAACCCTGGAGGAGAGAGTAGACTACTTCAATCAGCAATTTGAGGAGGAAACTGAGCAGGCTGAGCAGGAAGAGGAGCAAGGTTCGTGACGACCGATTTACGATCTTAAAACCCTTATTTAACACTGCGCCCAACATATGTTGGGAAGCATATTATAGTATTATAACTATGATATATTTTTTTTTGCTTTTACTCCAAATAATATCATTACAAAGCTTAAAGTCTCTACCCTTCAAAAATGTAGCATAGTGAAAACGGTACCTTCCAAAGGGTCTAAAACGCCAAACATTAGGAAAATTCATAATGAAAATTTCCCAGCACCACAAGAGTTAAACTGATAACGTTCTCACAAAGTTCAGCATTTCTTTACGACAAGGCTCTATTCAAAGATTCTTGAAGGTGTTTGGTTCTTTCATTGCCTGCTGGGCAATTTTTAGAATGTTCACGACGATCTACTACGAATGTGACGGCGCCGGTGAATATTGCGACAAAGGCTACTAATGTATATATAGTTAAGATACTAGTTCATCATCATCTTATACCAGAAGTCCCAAAAGCATGTGACTGTGATGTTTTGACCAACAGCTGTTGCCCAAGAGGGAGCTGAGGACGCCTTGGAAGATGTGCTGGAGGATCTGAGCGAAGGTGATACTGGGCAAGCCGAAGAAACGGTTGAGCAAATCATTGAGGACATAGCGCAAGTGGCGTCCGTTGCGGAGGATGCTGGCGCGGATACACCACAAGTTGGTGGGTGATTTTTCATTTTTGTATGTTCAGTTTCTAGTCTGTCCTTTGCTTCTCCACGAATGCCCAGCAAGACTCATCCTCCTCACCCGTACTTCAGAAATGGGGGCTAAGTTTTACTAAACGACTACCTTGCCATATATCCTACTCCTGAATATCAATCATCAACTAACCTTCTTTTCTTCCACCTTGTCTTACAACAGATTTTGTGCAGGCAGAGATCGAGGAAGTTGCCGGGGAGATGAAGGAAGCTATTCAAGAAGAGAACACGGAGAGGGCCGAGCAGCTGGCGGAGGTGTTGGAGACGAAGATGGAAACTTTTGAACATGTCGTGGAGACTGCCGTGGAGGAAGCAGAGGAACAACAAACAGGTACTTACAGAAGAATTCCTAACTTATATATAAATTGTGTTGTATTCTAATTGAAGACACAGCATACGACCCCCCCCCCCTCTACTTCTATTCATTCTCTTGGGTATAGAATTTCGAACGTGCTTCAATTCAAGTTTTGGAGCCAGGTGCAGCTCTCTGTAATTCAATCGTATCCACCCTTGTTCTATTCTAGCTGAAGAAACAGCATACGACCTCAAAATACTACTTCTAGACACCTTTGGTATATGATACAAGCAATTTTCGCGGGTATCAAACGCGCTTCAAAAGTTTTAGAGCCAGTTACAGCTCTCTGTAATTCAATCGTATCCACCCTTGTGTTGTATCCTAGCTGAAGACACAGCGGACGAGCTGCAGGCGCTACTAGACTCCTTTCTATGATACAAGCAATTTTCGTGGGTATAGAATGCGGTTTGAAAGTTTTGGATCCATGAGCAGCTCTCTGTAATTCAATCGTATCAATATTTGTGTTTTACCTTAGCTGAAGACACAGCGTCCGAGTTGCAGGAGCTGATTCCAGACCTCACATCTCTGGGAGAGGGTGACGAGGAGGAGGTGCAGCAGGCAGTGGAGGAGATCAAGGCCGAGTTTGAACAGATAGTTGCAGGCGAAGCAGGAGATATCCTCAATGAGCAACAACGTAAGCACACAAGTCCACCTTTTTTTCCCCACGTGGTTATCACAGCATCTTCTTTTGTCCTTACCTACATTTAGAAAATGGAGGTGTGGCTTTTACAGTGTGTATGAGTATGAGCGTGATCGTGACACTGTGCTTGCATGTCCTGCGAAATACCATAAGATGATAATAATGATATACAAATATAATGATGATCATGATCTCGAAGGATATTTTGTCGTAGATATGCTTTGGTCTTGTTGGGTTGTATTTTGATTAACGAGACACGTAGCCGAACCACTACAGTTTTCTCTATTGTGAATACGCGATATCACAAAACGAAATATTTTCTCGGTTTCAGCGGGTCTGGTGAGTGAAGTCGAGGCGGCGATCCTTGAGGTGGAGCAGGCCGCGGAATCCGGAGACTCTGAAGAGATCAAGGAAGCTGCGCAGACACTGGAACAGGAGCTGGTGGTGGTCCAGGAAGAAGCAGAATGTAAGACATGAAAAACCATGGTCGCAAGACTCGTAACCAACCGATCAACAACAACAGCAGCGACAATAAAACACGCGCACGCGCGCACACACACACACACACACACACAAACACACACACACACACGAGCAAACACGCAGTCGTATAATTGCACAATGTGCGACAGAAACATTTCTAATTTTGTACTTTATGTATAGAGAATGGAATGTCATCTTCCAAACATCATGATATCGTTCCGTGCCAGTGCTGCAGCCAAGCCACGGCCTTTTCATTAGCTTTTAGCAGGTCCTAGTTGGAGACCAGACGAAGCTGTAATAACATATTGTGACCGCAGCCCAAACGCTGAGCCTGAGGCATAGATGCATCCACGCAATTAGCAGACGACAGTAATGCTGGTGTCAGATTCTTTTGCCAGAAGCAAGCTCACAGTAGATCACTGTGTGTTGTCCATGTTGTCTGCATCACCAGTCTTAGTTGCGTTTTCATGATGAAATCAAATGGGAAATCCCTGGTGTAGCCAGGCATTACGGCTACCCCCAGCTCTGCCAAGATGTAGGACCAACGCTATGCCCTAGCAAACCACGATGCTTAGGACCGCACTTCCTCTTTTGTTGTGATTTCGTTGTCACTTCACCGTTTTGTTTGAAACCACCACCATCGGTCATTATACGGCACCTCACTCCCTTTGCGCGATGCCCTGCGAGGGGCTTTACCCAGTATTGCGTAAATGTAGGTGTCAGTCCAGGTGCTATTCACGTTTTACGCAGCCAGTGGAGGCGAAATTGGTCCGGTGCTGTTCGTTCCTTTTTGTATCGAGTCCATGTTCCCCAGCCATAAAGTGGGGCAGTTCTGAAAACTGCATTTTAGACTGACAGTTATGAGTGAAGTTTGATGCCGCGATCACCTCACAGCAGTGTTCAGAGCCTATCAAAGGAGAAGCCTGCTTGACACTCCTTCATTCATGGTCATTTTGCTTTCCAAGAGACCATGCAATGCCTTCAGACCAGCGAAGAACTGTCTTGAATTGTGCTAATCTGTATGCTGTCGTAGTTGTACAGCCTTACGTCACCATTCGCCTTTCATTCATTTGTTTTTAGACTTAGTAATATTTTGCAGATTTATCTGTATCATATAGGCTTCTAGTGAAAGCTTTTTGCTTTTGCAAACTAGAATAGTGTAGAATTATAATTTTTTGCTTTGTAGCTGAGGCGGTGGGCGAACCTCTTGTACAGCCAGCGCTACCGCTTGCCCCTCAACCACAGCTGCCAGGCGCTCCTCAACGTGAGATATACCAAACTACCGAATTTTTACATTCATATTGTATAATTAGCATGCGGGCAAACACAACCACTAATTTCATCGATAAAGAGATCCATTTCAAATAAAAAATCATAGTCATCAACAAAACGATTGCATGAACTGCAATAGTGTAAAACAAATACCACTGAGTCAAAAAATCACTGGTGGCATTTCCTTCATACTTAATATGTAAACAACAGGACTTCATGTTGCATGAAGAATTTAAAATCATAAGATGTCGTTGTATTAATTTCTTTTACTCTGTAGCTGTTGCGATGGAAAGACCCGTCGTTCCTCGACCACAGATACCGGGGATTCCTCAACGTAAGATATTTACCACACTTCAAAGTTGTTCTTTTTGATTTTGTGTAATTAGCATTAAAGAAAACAAAGCCGCTAACTTTTTCAATAGATCAAACACAGGTATCTTTAGATGACCAATGTTCCATCGAAAAAAAACACGTAAAAAGTTAGTATGTCGTACAATACAATGTTTTTTTATTATTTCAAGTGCTTCTTAGACTGTAGCAAATATCTGAATCATAAACATAATCATATAATTATGTTTTCCTCAGAACCTGTAGTCCATATCAGACTACGATACATTTTGTACCAATCTTCTCATCAATATTGATTATTTTCTTTTTTCTACAGGACCCCAGAGGCCATCCCAGACAGGTAATTACAAACAAGCCTCTTCTAATGCTCGTATGTAGGATAAATTTTGTATGTAGAATATATTTTGTATGTAGGATATATTTTGTATGTAGGATATATTTTCTTTGTAAGATATATTTTGCAACGAAGTCATTCCCTCGCATGAAGGCATCCTGAAGTCCACGTTCAAGGTTCAAGGAAGGTTATAGTTTACGTCACCCAAGCACATTTTGAGATGTTGAAGTTAGGCATATACGAAACTGTGCCACAAATGATGAACTACTTGTCTTTCCCAACAGGAGGTGTCAACTTAATTATCGGAGATGCCAATCACCCTGGTGAGTTTTGACTTTACGCTTTCTCCGTACCCTATTCAAATACATATTCAATCACCTATCAAGTGAACCATGTTTCCTGAAATATACAGGATTAACGTAATGTCATGTTTCATCAATTAGATACACTAGCGAAAAACGCTATTTGCATTCAAATCTTAATGAAATTAAAATGTTGGAAAATGTCAGCCGAAGAGTAAGACTTTTGCAAATATTCTGAACCGCAAGATAACAGATCTGCTTCTTTGTTACAGGCTCTGCTATTGGGCAGCAATTGACATATGGAAGCCTCCCCGATGGTTTTAATGTTGTGATTGGTCCAAACTATTCTGATACCCGAGATATGAGATCTGCTTCTTTGTTACAGGCTCTGCTATTGGGCAGCAATTGACATCTGGAAACCTCCCCGATGGTGTCAATCTTGTGATTGGTCCAAACTCAGGACAGCCAGGCGTCCCTGGCTCACCGGGAAGGAAGGGCAAGCAGATCGTCAACAACCAGATCACCGTTCTTGGTAGGCCGGTTTGTTAGTTACATCAATTTTACGGATCATAATGGTTTTAGTGTATATAAAACTCTGACCTCAGTCGTGATATCAGACTTAATGTGTATTTGTATGTAAGTCTGATCTGTTTTGAGTGGATGTTATTGTATCTGTTTATGTATGTGTATATTTTGTATGCCTTCTTATTTGTATGAGCCCTACCGGGAGATTAGCTCAATCTGAGCTAAAGGGCATCTCAATAAACTCAAACTGGATCACGCTGAATTTGCATACACAGTACAGTTAAACCTGTATAAGACGTCCATATTGGGGACCTATATAAAATGGTTTAATCTTCTTAGACAAGTGGTCTTCTTAATTAAAAAATGTAAAAAGGACAAGACAGGACAAACACAATGATTCCAAAGTTAATGGTCTTTAATTCTATTTACCTGTATTGCCATGTAAATAAATGTACATGTACATTTGCACATGATGTTGTATACTATTCTATATATATATATTGTTTTGATGTACATATGCTGACCGAGTAGGTTATGTGTCTGTTGTAAATTCAAACGCCATTCAGGCTACCATTATGTCTATGTATGTTGAATCAATAAAGAAAATGATTTGTGAATACTGTAAAATTTCTGTCAGTGATCGCTCATGCAAGTTTGGCAGTAGTAAGATTTGAACATTGTAACGTGCATCTTATGACGTGATCCTGGACTTGAATCTGTTTGCAGACAGTGCCTGTGGTGGATGTGAGGGGGAGGGGGCGCCTCAGATCATCAACAACCAAATCATTGCATTCAAAGGTGAGATAATAGGTGAATACCCCTGAGATCTTGGTTAAAGAAAGGTGGGTAAAGTTGATTAGCTTGCTAGTTATAAGCACGCACAGTTAAGAGCTTTAACTATGTTTTGTTCACATATGAAGAGATGTAGTCGATATTTCTTGTTGCAGTTTCTTTTTTAGATGCTTTGTTTTCTTTTAGGTCGTAGACCGCAGCCAATGTTACAGCGGCCAGCCGTTGGAATTGGTAGGTGCCCTGCTTAGCATATCGACAAGTAGAAAAACGACCGTGTTTTTTTAACTTAATGCCACGTTGTTGGTATTGTAGATTATGCCAAAGTTGACATGTGTGATACATATATTTGATTAAAGACAAGTTACGTTGCTTATTGATTATGCTTGCTAGCTTGCTAGCACGCACGAAAAGGAGCTTGGAACTATTACAAAGGAGGACATGTGTGCCGAGTACTAGTAGTTGTTATTGCTGATTGTAGAGCTTTGCTTTTTGTATCTGTTCTTGTTTTGATTTAGGTCCTAAGCCAATGCCGGTGCCTCAGCAACCTTCGGTTGGAATTGGTAGGGGCTTTGCTTGGCATATTCAAATAGCGATATAACACTAGCTCATAGCAGAAAATGTATTGTGGAATATGATAAAATATCTGCCAATGTTGTCATGTAAGGTACATACTTTTTGGTGCATGAAAGGTGAGTTAAGTTAATTATGATAAAAGCAATAAAAATGTTTTTAAGCAAACATGTAGGCTGACTAGTTAATAATGTTAGTCGCAGATGCTTTTTGTAGCTGTTCTTGTTTTCTTTTAGGTCCATTGCCGGTGCCGGTAGCACAGCAGCCAGCGGTTGAAATTGGTAGGGGCCCTGCTTGGCATATTCAAAAAGCGATATAAACTTAATGCAAGCTTTGCCTTAATTCGCACCGTAGAAAACGACAGTATCATATGACTTTCTGCATACTCTACCAATGCAAACAGTAATGTGACCTACGTATACATATCACGTGAGATAAAGATAACCCATGTGTGTTAACAGTACCCGGCAGCCAAGGTGAAGAGGAGTTAGAGGCACTCCTTGAAGATCTTGTGGGGAAACCTGGAGTATCTATAACTGAAATCACATCAGGTAAACATTATCATCGA
Source organism: Branchiostoma floridae (assembly GCF_000003815.2). Classification (NCBI taxonomy): domain Eukaryota; kingdom Metazoa; phylum Chordata; class Leptocardii; order Amphioxiformes; family Branchiostomatidae; genus Branchiostoma; species Branchiostoma floridae. The sequence continues at coordinate 19,605,775 of NC_049989.1, read as the reverse complement.
AAACTCTCTCTTGTCTTTGATGAGAAAAAGTGCTTTTGATGGTAAGGAATCTAATAATCAACTGTCGAGTTAAGGTCAGCAAGTCTTAGAATGCAGGGCTAAGATATACGTTGTGATACTTTTAACATATTGGCTACTACTGAAAATGTCTTTGTTTAAAACTTTATCTGTGTATCATTCTGAAGTAAGACTAAACTGCTCTTCCTCAATGGGAAAAACTCAACGGCTCCTGTCTTTACCGAAAATTGAGCAACCAACTTGTGTATCGTCACGTTATGTAGATAGAAAGGTGTGGATCACGTGTTGTAGAGCGTTTACGGTGTCCATAGTCTCTGATCAAGATAAGGGGAGGTTATAGTCTTTCTGGAGGACATGACTCCTTTTAAAGCTATCTCTTGAATACATTTTTTTCAATTTATGAGCCATTGCTCGACATATCACGTGATCTTCTTCGCATAACATTACTGAAAATGCAATTCCAAGTTTCCCCATTGAGGTGGAAACGACGCTTTTGGTTCAGAATGATGAGAGTGTTTCTTTACTTCAGGAGAGTCAGCTGAGTCGGAGGAGGAACAGGAACAAATCGAAGAAGCACAGGAAGAAGCTGGTGAGCATAGCTTGCAATATTGATTCTCAATTCGTAACAAATCCTCCATTTTTTTTATTGTGTCAATTAAGTGTCTCTTTTTTCATCAACATTTCCATGTGATTTTTAACTTTAGGACTAGGTGTGGGTACCATCACAGTGCTGTTAGTGTTGTTTACATGTAGATAGGGTTTTAAGGCTAGTGGAGGTCACCAAACAGAATCCTTAATAGCTAAATGGACTATTGTTTTGCGCATCGCCCATTCACAAGTTTTCTGGACCTAGATCGCACCTGCACCTGAATTTTCTGTATCGGTACCCACCCCTGTTCTGGACAATGGCGTACATAATCCGAGATTAGCATCCCTGTAACCGTCTGTATGCTGTGGTGTTTTGAATCTTACAGCTTTGCTTTTGGTGTTTTGAATACCTCTTTGTAAAATCTATTTGTATTTACATCCCGACCGGGACCTAATCCTCTGGACCTAAACCGTACCTCTCAGTAAACGAATATTACGAGCACGATTGGTTCACGTATACGAGCCTGGCTGTCTGCAGCTATAGTCCATACTGTAAACGCATCGTCCTTTCACTCTCAGAGGAATCATAATATTTATCTCATAACATAACTGTTTCGTTCTTCACAGAGGAAGCTCAAGACGTGGTGGCAGAAGGCGCTGATGATCTTTTGGAAGCTGTTCAGACCGGCGACATCGGTGAAGTGGAGGATCTAACAGAAGATCTCACTGAGCAGGTGGAGGAATTGGAATCCGTCTTCGAGGAGGCTGACATTGACAATCAAGAAGTCGGTGAGTGCTCTCTGTACTATAACTGCGACAGCGTTTTATTGATCATGATTTTTCATCAATAATTATTGTTATGATCCAGGCTTCCATAAATGACCATAAGGGAAACTACACTTTTGGTTCAGGTGCAGAATGATGAGAATGTTTCCGATTCTCAAATCATTTGCAATTACAAATTACCAATAAATCCAATTGCGCGTATCTAATGTTGAAAAAAATATATATAAGTGTATATAAATGTGTAATTCGTCACATATTTAACGATCTGTTGATGTTCAGTTTTGACTGTGTTCTTAATTACAAAACCTAATGTTAATTGAACGCTGGATGTATAGACAAAATATTCATATCAGGCACTGACAATAGTACTCACTCTGTGCACATAAATCCTAACGTATGTCGTGTTTTCATCATATTAGTTGAACTGCAAGACGAGGTTATAGAGAAAATAGAAGAGGTGGAATCCGTTATGCAGTCTGGTACACCAGAGGAACAGGAACAAGCCGCAGCAGAACTGATAGAGGCTGTAGACGAACTGAAGGAGACTGCCGCAGCTCAAGTTGCTGGTGAGTAGGTGACGCTTTATTCAGGTGTTCAAAAGATTACTTCTTATTCTACCATGTAAACACACGTATCATTTTACTCTCAAATGAATCTTGAATGTTATGTTCTTCTCGTCACAGAGGGAACTCAGGACGAAGTTGAAGAGAATGCTGATGATATATTGGAAGCTGTCCAAACCGGTGACAGTGAGGAAGTAGAGGAACTGACGGAAAACATTGTGGAGCAAGTTGAGGAATTGGACACGGTCTTGGAGGAGGCCGGGGTCGACACTGAGGAAGTCGGTTAGTACTTTCAGCAAATAGCGTTAACAGTAGGAACGCTGATTCTCGCAATAGCAATGGGGATTCATGCATCAATATTTCTTCTCATGGTTCAGACTCTAAAGAGGCATCATATGTGTAGTGATCAGTGAACTGTTCTACCATTCGGAGCGTTTTGTTATGTACTACTTGCAATGTTGATAAAAAATATACATATAGCGTTGATGATTTCTACTCCACCACCACATGACATTGATCATTCATGACATATTCTATGCTTTAGTAGGCACGGCTCTGTATAGGTGATGTAAATGCACAATATATCTATCGGACACAGGATATTTCAATATAGGAAATCCTTACGTATACCATTGTATTTTGGATTTGTAGCTGAACTGAAGGAAGAGATTATAGAGAAAGCAGAAGAGGTGGAATCCGTTATGCAGTCTGGAACCTCAGAAGAGCAAGAGCAAGCCGCAGCAGAACTGATAGAGGCTGTAGACGAACTGAAGGAGACTGCGGAGGAGGCTCAAGAGGAGCAAGAAGTGGAGGCAGCTGCTGAAGATGTTGGTGAGTTGTTTGTTTGATGTATATTACTAGCCTACATCCGCAGTTCACAGTCCCAAAATAAAGGCTTGACTAATAGCTGATGATTGTTCTTTTTGGAAATATGTTGTAACTTTTAGTTTATCACATGATTCACTGTTATTCATTCATTGGTTTGGCTGTTGAGCACGCAATCTGTGGCTATTACAAAGGGCTAGATGACACTTACATTAGCTGTCCTTATCTCAATTAGACACACAGCTTTGTCATGATAGATTAGGTTTAAGGAATGCCGTTAGAAATATATGTTACCTCCTTGTAGCATTACCATTCAGCATTTTACCTAAAGCCATAGAACACCGAGACAAAAAAAGGAAACAGTTATATCAGGTCCTGGGCTGTCTGAGCAACTTAGTCCTCAAGGAAATAACCCGGTCGGAAATTTTTGTTACCTTTTTTCAGATGACTCCAGTTTTTAAGACGGCTTCTTTGTGTATTCCAGAACGGTGGACACACCATGTCCTTCTCGTCAGCAAATGTCTTTTTACTCTAAGATGAAGTTTCAAACGAAATTGTCCGCTTTTCACAGAGGAAACCCAGGGAGAAGTCAAAGAGACTGCTGATGATATATTGGAAGCTGTCCAAACCGGCGATACTGATGAAGTGGAGGAACTGACGGAAAACATTGAGGAGCAGGTGGAGGAATTGGACACGGTCTTGGAGGAGGCCGGGGTCGACACTCAAGAAGTCGGTTAGTACCTTCAGTACTGTTACGGCAACATGGAAATCAGTATTCATCGATAGACGTATCATTAAGGTTCAGGCATTTATCAAACCCTCACACGTATAGTTGGTACTGAATAGCTCTACCAGCAAGGACTTTAAAGCAAAAAATCATGACAGTACACGCCATAAAAACCGATTCCACGAGGTTCATAATGAAAAAAAATAATGCATATGTTTTGACTTTTCGGAATTCTATATGTACAACGTATAGAGGCCTCACATGAAAAATGAGCTCTGAATCGTTATGCAAGAAATTTATGATACATGAAAACTATATAAAATGATGGCTAATGATCATGAAGCGTAAGAACTTAATTTCAATATCAAATAATTCATGAATCTTGATATCGATGTGTAGTGTAATGCAAAGCTAACTTTAAACATTAGATACGGATAAACACAAGTTTTATATGCAACACAACACCATTGGTCATGAAATGTATAATTCGCTACAAATTTCACGATCTATGCCGTGATGTACTGATTTTTTGTTGTTAGTAGTTCTCATACCTATTTTTTTTTCAAATGCGTAATGTAAAGTCACAATACATATATCAAGCAAGGAATAATTTTTTTTCAATCCTTTATCATGAATTCCTAACGCAACAATAACGTACTTCACGTTTGTAGTTGAACTGAAGGAAGAGATTATAGAGAAAGCAGAAGAGGTGGAATCCGTTATGCAGTCTGGAACCCAAGAAGAACAGGAGCAAGCCGCAGCAGAACTGATAGAGGCTGTAGACGAACTGAAGGAGACTGCGGAGGAGGCTCAAGAGGAGCAAGAGGGGGAGGAAGCAGCAGAAGAAGTTGGTAAGTATTTTTTTAATGTCTTCTATTGTCCTAATACCCCTGTCACATTATCCACGATCGGCCATATTTAAGATCGACAGAGGGTTGCACGTATTTTCACCTGAAAACTGTCACTGTCATATATAAGCCATACTTTGTACCTTGCACAATTGTTGTGCAATAAAGTTATTACTATAAGCGAGGCTCGGGCAATTGCCGCAGAATCGTCGTCCGATCGATTTTCGCCAAATGTGACAGGGGTATGAGGAATACCAGCAAACACAGTCGTAATTTTGTTTCGTACTTCAGGTGTACAGAGCATGACTTCCTATTCCATCATATAACGACATAGTACATCATTTTACTCACGGATAAATTTGGAATGTTCTGTTCCTCTTGTCACAGATGAAACTCAGGATGATGTTGTAGAGACTGCTGATGATATAATGCAAGCTGCACAAACCGGCGACACCGAAGAATTAGAGGAGCTGACGGAAAGCATTGCGGAAGAGGTGCAGGAATTGGAAACGGCCTTGGAGGGCGCCGGGGTCGACACTGAAGACGTCGGTTAGTACCTACACTGATATCATGGTGATTACAATTATAATGAAGGTGGATCATTTATCAATTTTTCTTAAGCTTGTTATATGGATCAAGCTTCTATAGGTTGGAAGTATCACAAGAATAGAGTGGGAATAGAGTGGGCTCTGGAATTCCAGTTTTCCACCAATTTTGACCATTAAAGAAACAAAACAAAATACATGCAGTAAACAGCAAAAATGAACGAGGATGATCAAAATTCCTTGTCGATCATACGTAGACTACCAATACTGATATCCATGTCCACCGTAGTACAAAGTTTACTGTAATTGATTTGGATACACTGAATACATTTTGTCAATTCTACATAAAGTGTTCCTAACGTATGGTATCGCACTTCGATCTTCGTAGGTGAACTGGAAGAGGTTATGGAGCAAGTAGAGGAGATGCAGTCTGTCATAGAGTCTGGAACCCAAGAAGAACAGGAGCAAGCCGCAGCAGAACTGATAGAGGTTGTAGACGAACTGAAGGATACTGCGGAGGAGGCTCAAGAGGAGCAAGAAGGGGAGGAAGCAGCAGAAGATGTTGGTGAGAAGTCCGTTATATTAATATCATTGTCCCGAAGAATATGATTAAATACACTTTTAACACATTTGATTGATGTGAGAAGGTTTTCTTATATTTGTAACCTACATACATGGATCCACAATTAGCCACACTTAAAGAATATGTAGTTATTAAATATACTCTGAATGTGTCGTTGTGTGTGGCGTAAGTGGTAGAGTTTGGCCTAACGAACCGCAATCTAATGTGTCCGAACTTCAATCTATACCCTACACAGAGGAGACCCAGCAGGAGATGACTGAAACCCTTAGTGAAGTCGGAGACATTCTTCAAGAAGGCACTCAAGAGGAAAAGGTGGAAGTAGTCGAAGAACTGGAGGAGACTGTTGATACGTTGTTTGAAGACATCGCTGAAGCCAGTGTTGAATCAGAAACTATAGGTGAGCATGAATCCACATACGGACACCATTTCATTTTTCAACAAGCAAAATTGATCTATTTTGTCTCACAATGTTTGCAGAAGGGGTGGTGTTCTTTTGTCATCTTCAGTACAGTGCTTCTTTCTTATCCCACCATTTTAGTCCTACGTTGTTTAAATGTATCTGTTAAAATCAACCCTGAACTCAGATTGACCAATGACTGAACATGATCACCTTAACCTCTCGTGTTAACAAATTACGTATTGATATTTCATCGTAAAGACGAAGTAAAGGATGAGCTGGAGGAGCAGGTAGCAGCTTTGGAAGAAGCCGTGGAGTCTGGAGACACTGCGGCGCAAGAGACGATTCAAGAGGAGATAGAGGAAACTATACAGGAGGTTGCAGAAGTCGTCGAAGAGGTACAGGAAACACAAGAAGGAGAGGAAGCAGCAGCAGTTGTCGGTGAGAAGTCTGTTACATAAACCTCATTGTCCCGAGGAACACCATTAATCATTGATACAATGTTCTAACGTTTTATTGTGGGAAAGTTACTTTTTCATATAGTTGTTACTCAAATACGTGGGTCCATAATAAGCCACACTTAAAGAATATGTGTATTTAATATCTGAATGTAGAGTTTTTTTAATACACTCGGAGCTCTTAAAAAGTAAATGTCGTCGTGTGTGGCGTAAGTGGTAGAGTTTGGCTTAACGAACCGCATTCTTATGTGTCCCAACTTCAATCTATACCTTATACAGAGGAGACCCAGCAGGAGATGACTGAAACCCTTAGCGAAGTCGAAGACGTTCTTGAAGACGGTACTCAAGAGGAAAAGGAGGAAGTAGTCGAAGAACTAGAAGAGACTGTGGATACGTTGATTGAAGACATCGCTGAAGCCGAAGTTCAATCAGAGACTGTTGGTGAGCATGAATCGGAGACTATTCATATTTATCAACAAAAATGGTCTCTTCTGTCTGACAATGTTTGAAGAAGGTGTGGAGTTTCTTTCGTCATCTTCAGCGCTTCTCATCCCTTCTTGGTAGTCATACGTTGTTTCAATGTATTCTTTAAAATCAACCTTGAACTTAGGATATAGGAGTTCTCTTTTACGAGCGTACACAATCAGTTAATCCTATGTTAGCTGACGTGTCAATGCCTGCCAGACATCTTTCTCAGGGCTTCTAACTGGAGTTTTGCTTGATTGAGAAAACAATCGCTAAGGTGAGATTAACTGGTTGTGTAAAAGAAAACTCTTCCAACCTGATGAAAGTATTTTCGGAACCTGAACTCAGTTTGACAAATGACTGAACATGATGAACTTAATCTCTCGTGGTTAACCAATTACGTATTTGATATTTCATCGTAAAGTGGAAGCACAGGAGGAACTGCAGGAGCAGGTAGCAGCTTTGGAAGAAGCCGTTGAGTCTGGAGACACTGCGGCACAAGTGGAGATACAAGAGACGATATCGGAGACGGTTCAAGAGGTGGAACAAGCCATCGAAGAGGTACAGGAAACACAGGAGGCAGTTGAGACCGTTGGTGAGTGGAGAATACGGCTTCGCTAAATAGTAGTAGTGACATCAACGAATATAGACAGCGGTATGTTATTACTGCAGCTGCTTTCTACGATTCAAAACACGGTTCACAATTTTTTTTGGAAACACATAAACATTGATCGCGCGTGGATGACATTCATATAATCAAATCAACATGGCCTTAGGGAAGGGACGGAATGCCCCTCACCAGCACCCGAGCGCTGGCACATGATAGGGGGAAACTGAGACAGGCGGTATGCTCAGCTCAGACACCCCCCATGAGAACTCCATGTGAAGAGACCGGTAAACGGTAAGCTAATAAACACAAAATCATACCGAACCACCATCCTTGGTGTTCTAACCTTATGTTCCTTACCCCATACAGTGCGAACCGAGGAAGAGATAACCGAAACCCTGGACGAAGTTGAGGAAGTCCTCCAAGAGGGTACCCAAGAGGAAAAGCAGGAAGTAGTCGATGAACTGGAATCCAATGTAGAGACACTGATTGAAGACATCGAAGAAGCCAACGTTGAATCAGAGACCGTAGGTGAGCAAGAACCCACATACGGGGCATGAACTATTATACATCATTTCCCAGTGAAAGTGGGCCATTCCGTAACGACTGATTTCTTGCATGGCTACTTAGTGTCGGGGAAGGTGCAATGTTTCCTTTTTCTTCATCTTTTGCTTCTATCTAACCTTTCCTTGGCCATCACAACTTGCTGCCGGGCAGCGATTTTGGCTTGTCGTAGGTCTGTACGTTTGTACAGGTTGGGCCTAGTAAGCAGCTCTGCAGAAGGTGATGTAAAGGCGGTATCTCACTGAACTTGGGGCACCGGTGCGGAAAGATTACTCAACGAATTTCAGAGATAAAGAACTAATTTTCGTAGGTTTTGTGTAATACTATTTTGTTGTCTTTAAAGCCATACTTTGACGTATTACGCAGTATCTTGATTATAAAAAATCGGCGAAAATAACACAAAAGTGAACGAACCCCGCAGTGCCGCACCGATGCCCCAAGTACATGAGATACCACCTTAAGGTTTGGGGGACTTCCCCACACAGACCTGCAGGCTGCACATTAAAAGCTTTGCCTTAACTGAGCATGTTGTCACCAGTCCTGGGTACATTGTTTAATCACTGAGTGGTATAGTCTTTTGTTGTATTAATGCATACCTTGAAATCAACATTTAACTCACAATTGTTTGACAATCGATTGGATATAATAACTTTGATCTCTAGCGGTAAAACACTTACTTATCAACATCTCATTTGTCGTTAAGACGAAGCACGGGATCAGCTGGAGGAGCAGGTAGAAGCTTTGCAGGAAGCCGTTGAGTCTGGAGACACTGCGGCACAAGTGGCAATACAAGGGACGATCGAGGAAACCGTACAGGAGGTGGAAGAAGCTGTCAACGAGGCAGCAGGTGTTGGTGAGTGTAAAATATCTTAATTATGATATATACTATATCAGCCACATCACAATATTGACAGGCATATGCAAAGGTGCTTCTATATTGAAGGTCTGTACGGTGAATTAAATACTTATTGCGTTTCTGTGTTATGCAGCAGCACAGCTTTGAAATGTGTATAATGTTGCACTAGTCTGGTATGTCTCTTCGTTATGTGCTAGCAATTTCTATTTAAACGCATTCTACAGTTTGCATTCAACATTTAAAAAGAAAAAACAATTCAATTTACTCCGCGTCTTCTTCTATTGTGATCAGCACTAGCATGTGGTCTTATGTGTATCTGTTGTTGCAAAGATAGTAGAGAGTGATTAACCAGTAGTTATTACGTCGACGCAAACATTTGAAGCAATTCATAACAAGTGGTAATGTCAGTATCCTGTTGGACTATTGACACCTCTTGGACATTATGTTTGCACAGATTAGTATACCTCCGGTGGCCATAACTATTATAACACTACCTCCCAATGCCATTGTGTGCTCAGGTCATTTGAAGTCATGTCATATTCGTCAACCCACATATTCTCTAGTTGAGCGCATTGGCTGGGTCTCACAAATTTAGATTCCGAGACTCATTGTAGGTGTGTCTCGGTTTCTTGGCAACTCTACGGCAATGCACCAATGACCACATTGATATTATTGTTTGATAGATTTGGGTCTTGAGTGAGGTAGTTTTACAGTCATTTAACATCTCGATATCTTGTCTATGTGGAAGAAGAACCCGAAGAAGAAGAAGAACCCGAAGAAGAAGAAGAACCCGAAGAGGAACCCGAAGAGGAACCCGAAGAAGAAGGAGGTACATGGCTGTTATTTGTTTGTCTATTTGTATTGCACACCTGGTAAACCGTCTCGGGGCGAAACACATCAGGTTTGTACCGTTACTGCATTGACGATCTTTCCTGTTGCATCTGTGGAATAGACTGAAGCATGTTCCTTCTTAGTCTAAGCTAAGACCCATAGCCCAAGTGACTTTCTGAACAGGCAGATATATGGACAACGACAGTGTGCTGAAAGATTTTTGTTCTCTTCACAGAAACAGTGTCCGTGATCGAGTCCATTCCCCGGGAAGCCTTCACTGCGTCTTCCACACTTGACGAGCAGCACTCGTCATACTATGCCGTCATCGGCAAGACTTACGAAGACGGCAGCCCTGCCTTCTGGGCTCCGGGCACCGACGATACCGACCAGTACCTGCAGATCGACATGGGCCAGCCGACACAGCTGTCCACCGTGGAGACCCAAGGCGCCGCCGGGCGTTTCGTCACAACATTCCTCCTGCGTTACAGCGTGGATGGTGTCACATGGATAACTTACAAAGGGGACGACGGGGAGGATATGGTATAGTATTATACCAAAACTTTCTAACCATATTTATTCTCCAAAATGCCCAGTTCTAATTGTTGAATTCGTTCAACCTTACATATTCCTTTCATACTCATATCTTCTGTCTTTGAATATATGGAATTTGCCATGAAGAATGAAAGTGTTTCTATGTGTGTCCTCATAGGTTTTCACAGGCAACAGTGATGACAGTGGAACACAGACAATAAATCTAAGCCGCACCATTCTATGTCGGTACCTGCGATTTGCACCACAGAGCTGGCCTGCCGGTGGAATTGGCCTACGAGTGAACACCAAGATCACTACCTGTAAGTCGACCTGATACAAAACATACAGTGACAATCAACGTCCTTAATTACATCTTAACTTGATAATCTTTATCTGATTATCTTTTATGTAAACGTCTGCATTGTATCTTTTGGTGATCACGTAAAATCATCAAGCTAATACGGATTTCCTTCCTTTCAATTTTAACTTTGTAGCTTTAGCTTTGTAGCTTTGATTATTATATGCGAAACAGGCATTGTTGTGATGTGATAATTGAGTATATGCGGTAGACATTCAACACTACAAATATCAACATCTCTAACACGTCATTTTTTTATCTTACTCGTCAGCGTCATCGAAATTTTTCACATATTACATTCTGAACAAGTACAAGACAACTCAGCATAGAGGTAAGTTTCCTTTGCCATATCATTTAAGTATGGAGCCTCGTTGTGTTTGCCCGTGTGTTACTTGTATTTCCTTTTATTGTAATGAATGAATGAATGGAGACATATATTACAGCTTTGTGCCAGTACAGGTCTTCTAGACCACTAAAAGAGCACGTATGTGATGTTAGTGACTCTCAGAAGCTTTGTATTGGCAAAATTAACTTCCGGACTTGCAGCCTTTGTGCAGCACACTTGCATTTGATTAGAAAATCATCAATCCTTCTGGTGCACGATCATGAAAAAAAAAACCCACAAGTATCGTCATATATTAAAGTTCTTTTAAACACAATCAGGGTAGTACTCACACCCAACCTTTCGATGTCGGTCAGACACGATCATCAGACATCGAAACGTTGAATGTAAGAACTAGTACTAGTAAGTACTGGTTGTGTTTACAACAACTTTACTACAAGAGTAATTACGAACCTGATGAAATCATTTACGGAAACTATTATCGTCGTCGAAACTATTATCTTCGTTATCAACTAGCCATTTATTATCAAATATCCATCCCACTATCCAGAATTCGTCTCAGTCGGACGTACTCTGCCTGACTCCTCCTTCACCGCATCCTCCAACCTGGACGACACCCACACGCCCCAGTACGCCCGCATCGGCATGACCATGCCGGACGGCTCGCCGGGCTACTGGGCCCCGGCAACGGACGGCACGGACCAGTACCTGCAGGTGGACATGACCGAGCCCACCACGCTACAGGGAGTCATGGTACAGGGCGCCCTGACGCGCTACGTCACCAAGTTTACTCTGCAGTACAGCATGGACGGGACGGAGTTCCAGCCTGTGACAGACGACACCGGTGCAGCATACGTAAGTTTCAGATCAGGTCCTGAAGATTGAATATAAGCTTCATGAGAGCTTTGCCCAAAAGCATTTTTTCACACCAAAGGTTTGTTGACGGTTGCACAAATTGCAAGAAAGCTTTGCCCAAGAGTGGAGAAATTAGAATTCTTAAAAAAGTAATTTCTTGTTTCGGACGCATCCATCCTTCAATAGGGTCGCAAAGTGCGACCTATATACATGTATACGTTAAAACTGCACGTGAAAGACTCCAACACGCTTATCGGTTGGGTAAACCAGTAGGCCCGGCAGAAATCTTGATTCGTAGTGGAGCTACATTGTATCAGCCTGCCGGATAAGAAAATGTGTAATGTTTCACCTTATGGAGTGGATGATTTCTTGTTTCAGGTATTTACGGGGAACACTGATGGCAATGCCCCCAGTATCCAGCCGGCCCCTGCTGAATTCACGTGCAGATACCTGCGTTTCTTCCCAGCGGAGTGGAGCCCTGGCGGCATCGCCTTCCGAATCAACGTCCTCCTCAGTCAGAGTAAGCCAAAATTCTCTTCAGAACTTTCTCAGAGAGACTAAACCAACATTCTCATCATCAAGGCAACAATCCAACATGAAAGCAGAAGCCTTCCCTGTACACTTGCCTCATCCAGTAAACATTGTTTCTAGAGTGAACGTTATTCTCTGTCAGAGAAAGCCTAAAAGATTAAGTCCCTTACAGTCAGAGCAAGCCAAAAAATCTCCTCAGAACTTCCTCAGTGACACTAAACCAACATCTTCTTCATCAAGGCAACAGCTTAACATTAAGTCAGAAGCCTTCCCTGTACACTTGCCTCATCCAGTAAACATTGTTTCTAGAGTGAACGTTATTCTCTGTCAGAGAAAGCCTAAAAGAGTAAGTCCCTTACAGTCAGAGTAAGCCAAAATTCTCTTCAGCACTTCCTCAGTGAGACGAAACCAACATCTTCTTCATCAAGGCAACAGCTTAACATTAAGTCAGAAGGCTCCCCAGTTCACTTGCCTCATCCAGAGTCAGTAAGCATTGTTCCTAGAGTGAACGTTATTCTCTGTCAACAAGCCTCAAAAGAGTAAGGCAACGTCCCTTTCAGCCAGGGTAAGCTAAAATTCTCTTAATCCTCAGTGAGACGAAAACAACATTTTAATCATCAAGGCAACAACCTAAGATTAAGTCAGATCCCTCCCTAGATTTGCCTCAGCCAGAGACAAGAAAGTAAGCATCATCAGAATAAGTCAGCATTAGTATTATAAGAGTAAGTCAGCATTAGTATTATCAGAGTAAGTCAGCATTAGCATCATCAGAGAAACTCATTATTGGCATCTCACAGTAAGTCGACATTAGCATCATGTTACTTAATGGAACCACTAAATGATTAAGGGGTATGTAATAACATTTCCTAATCGTTAAGGCTGAAACATTAATTGTGATATTTCGAACCATCCAGAAAAAAATCTATAACAGAGGTATGAATATCATTGGAACAAAGACAAAATATTTTACTGAATATTCTGAAGTTACGGTTGTGTTATGTCTCCCGCAGCTGCAGCACGCAGCTTCACCCTCCTGACACAGGCCGGAGGAGCGACCATGGAACAGCCAGGTTAGTCATATGAACCAAATGTCACATACATCTAACTTGGATATTACCTTCTTGAATGTATTGCCTGGGCATCAGAAATTTAACTTCCGAAGGACATTGTACGTGTGGGATGATCAGCAACCCTATGGCCACGCACCAAAAATTTTATTGATATTATTTTCCTTGGCTGATAAAATTAAGTAGTTTGTTTGTTTGTTTGTTTGTTTGTTTATTTCGATCTCCAATTAGAATTTAGAATTTAGTTAACATGTAAATACTTTGTCTATTTGGAAAAGGATCATCAGAAGAGGAACCCGAAGAAGAAGGAGGTACATGGCAGCTAGCTTTTTTTTATTTCTTTGTTTGTTTGTTTGTATTGTGTATCCGGGAAACCGCCTCATGACGTAACACATCAGGTGTTTGCACAGATTGTACAGATGGTCTGTCCTGCGCATCTGTGCAATAAAAAATCCATTCCTACTACAATATGAGTCATAGTCCTAGTGCTAGTAACTTGTTGAAGAGGCAGACATTTTGACGATGTAGGCAGACATTTTGACGATGTGCTGAAACTCTTTTCTCTTCACAGACACAGTGTCTGTGATCGAGTCCATCCCTCAGGAATCCTTCACTGCGTCTTCCACACTTGACGAGCAGCACTCGTCATACTATGCCGTCATCGGCAAGACATACGAAGACGGCAGCCCTGCCTTCTGGGCTCCTGCCTCTGACGATACCGACCAGTACCTTCAGATCGACATGGGCCAGCCGACACAACTGTCCACCGTTGAGACACAAGGTGCCGCCGGGCGTTTCGTCACAACATTCCTCCTGCGTTACAGCGTGGATGGCGTCACATGGATAACTTACAAAGGGGACGATGGTCAGGATATGGTATGGAAAATATTTCCAATGTCGACGTTAAACTTATCAGGACATCAAAAGTATACAGTATTCTTCAAAATGCCCTGTTCTGTTTTAACAGTTGTTCGTTTAACCTTACCATATTCCTTTTACATTCATCTTGTCTTTGAGTAATACTATGTAGTTTGCCATGAAAAACGAAAATTTTTCCATATATGTCCTCTTAGGTTTTCACAGGCAACAGCGATGACAGTGGAACACAGACAATACGTCTCAGCCGCACCATTCTCTGCCGGTACCTGCGATTTGCACCACTGAGCTGGCCTGCCGGTGGAATTGGTCTACGAGTGAACACCAAGATCACTACCTGTAAGTCGACCACATACAAAAACATGCAGTGACGATTAAGCCGTTTTAAGCGGCAAGTGGGCATCTGGAAGTCTTTAATGATATGTTTATTGCAATATATTTAATAGCACTTTAAAGTCCACATGTCTAATGTCCTTTTTTCTTCTTCCTTGCCAGTGTCATCAAAGACCTTCACATATTACATGCTGTACAAGATCCGGAAAACACAGAATAGAAGTAAGTATTTTTTACAATTTAAATTTCAAGTTATTGTGCCCTACGTATGTTACATTTTCTTTTAATTCCATGAATGAATAGAAGGTTATATCGCAGCTCCGCAACAGTACATGTCATCTTACATGTAAATGCCACTTTTCATTGAGACCATGTAAAAGAGGTAAAGGGTCAGACATTAAAGATCTGCAGAGTGCATCATTGAAAGTACTAATAGTAAATATAAATATTTCACGCATATATTGAACGACATGGTCAGCATACAGATATGCCCTATGTGCCAAAGACTCGTATTTCGTGATTCTCGTATAGGACTGTTTAGCCACAGTCGACGCTGTAGGGCTGATATCAATTAGGATTTTACCATGGTCAATTTTGACCCAAGGAGGACACATGTATAATTATATAGGTCATTCATTCATTTAACCAATCAATCAAAACTCATCCCACTGCCTAGACTTTGTCGCGGTGGGAAGTGCCCTGCCTGACTCCTCCTACACCGCCTCCTCCAACCTGGACGACACCCACACGCCCCAGTACGCCCGCATCGGCATGACCATGCCGGACGGCTCGCCGGGCTACTGGGCCCCCGCAACGGACGGCACGGACCAGTACCTGCAGGTGGACATGACCGAGCCCACCACGCTACAGGGAGTCATGGTACAGGGCGCCCTGACGCGCTACGTCACCAAGTTCACTCTGCAGTACAGCATGGACGGGACGGAGTTCCAGCCTGTGACAGACGACACCGGTGCAGCCTACGTAAGTTTGACCCACATGCATTTTTCACACCAAAGATTTGTTGATGGTTGCACAAATTGCAAGAAAGCTTCGCCCCAGAGATGAGAAATTCGAAGTACTTTCAGCCTGTGACAGACGATACTGGTGCAGGCTACTTAAGTACGAGTTGTAGGTCAAGACAATGGCATTGAAACTTCAGAAAAGGCGTTCATACATCTGTATCTAAGCTTGCACAAATTACAATAAAACTTTTCCCAATAGATCATAAGTTTGAACAGCTTTATTCCGGGTTGCATTTTAAGCCTTCGATCCCGTGATATGAGAAGACTCTTACGATATATCTCAACATGATATTATTTAAACCAAAAGGCACGTGGAAGCGACTTATCATAATACAGTATGCTTGATAGAAAACGCGAGCTAAAGCGAAGCCAAACTGTGCTAATACCACCCAAAAGCATAATGTTTTTACCTTATCAATTTAACGATGGGTTTACAATTGTTGTTTCAGGTATTTACGGGGAACACGGATGGCAATGCCCCCAGTATCCAGCCGGCCCCTGCTGAATTCACCTGTAGATACCTGCGTTTCTTCCCAGCGGAGTGGAGCGCTGGCGGTATCGCCTTCAGAATCAACGTCCTCCTCAGCACGAGTAAGCCAAACTCCTCTCCATAACGTCGCTATCCTCTGTCAGAGTTTTAAAAAAGGGCCAACACTCTTTTTGGTAAGAGTAAGGCAAATGCAAGACCCTCCTCATAATATAAAAGTTTTTAGCAAATTCTTGCCCACGGGCTAATTGCCATGAGAGAAAAAACAACATAGCAAGTGTCTAGTAGTCTAAGGCTAACTCTAGATTCTAGTTCATTGGGTTCGACGTCTTTTTTGGACAGTGGAACGGACGAAAGACCTAGTATTTTCTATTATGTGTGGGTTTTGTGATGTTAGAAGGAGAATTGCTTTCTTGTTGTTATTGAATGCGAAGAAATTTGGGTGGAGTTTGCTGGTTTCTTCAAACAACTCTTTTCTTGTGACCGTGGAATGAAAAGACATAAACTGTGTTTCGTCTTCACAATGAGTACGCCTAAATCCTCCTCGGAACATTCTCCTTCTCAGCCAGAATAAGAAAATATCCCCTTCATAACGTTCCCCCTTAGTAGACAGGGCAAGGCACCATCCAGTCAAGTTTTAGCGAACATTTTCCTCAGACTTGACCAACACCTTGGCTGAATAAACTTGTGATTTCTCTTTTATTCCAGCTGCCGCAAGAGCCTTCACTCTCCTTCACAGGACCAAAGTGACAAAGCTGGGTAAGTTAGGGCTACGTTTTTAGTCATCATATACAACATTGTCCGCTCAGAAAATGCTAATCTTCAGTGAGTGTATCTATGTAAAGAAATCGTCTACACCATGATGATAATTGCGTACGATTTTAAGTTTCTATTTCTGTTTGAATGTATGTAGTGCGTGGCAATAGTCATAATATAATGATAACTTTGTCCATACAAACTGTATGATATGTGGCAGCTTTTACAACAGTTCTAATGCCATCCTGTGTTAAATCGAGATAGTAGAAATGACACTATTTTCAATGTCGCTGTATTTATCAAACCTTCGGGTTAATAAACTGTCCCCAGAATTCACAGCGATCGCGAATGTCATCCCCGACTCGTCTTGGACGGCTTCTTCGACACTGGACGCTGACCACGGCGCCGCTCACGGAAACCTCGGCAAGTACGCTTCCGGGGCAGACCACTTCTGGGCTCCCAGCACCGACCAGGCCGGAGAGTACCTCCAAATCGACATGACCCACCCCATCACCGTGAAGGGTATCGCCACAATGGGAGGCGGTGCCCGCTGGCTGACCAAGTTCACAGTCAAGTACAGCGAGGATGGCGAAACCTGGACCGACTTACCAGGGGTAATTTAGGATAAACATTGACCTTTCTATAGTACTTTGGGTTTAACATAATGCCTCTAAAGCCAACACCTTCCAATAATGTATCTGAATATTGAATATGAATGGTTTCAAAGCTAAGGGTTTCAATATTCATTTTGCGTGCCACTTGAAGAACAAGCTAGAATTGTTTTAGCGAACTATGACAGTTACTTTAACAATACCTTTTAATCTAGTATTAAGGGTTCATTGATCAAAAATCCTTACTTTACTTCAGGCTTGTTGTTCCAACTAGCTAGACAAAGCTGAAAGACCGTAGCCAATGGATATTCTTTCAGCCATTAGATAGTACCCGCCTGCCACTGGTAGATACATCTGGATTTGGAAATTAGTTAGATTAGATTAGATGGCTCGGTGAGACATCAAGAAAACAGCACAAAATAGAGAGCCCAATTCAAACGCATAAAATCGTGTCCAAAAACATCTGGAGCCTAGCCTCTGCTTCCAAAGTTGATTCGCTGCTTCAACTTTTTTAAGTTACGTCAATAAAAACTCCTGTGTATATATCATTGCAGGAAATACAAGGCAATACTGACGGAGAGAACCAGAACTTCCAGGCCCTCGGTGAAGGCTTTATGGCCCGCTATTTGAGAATTGTGACTGTAGCTGGTGGTTGGAGTGCCGGCGGTGCGGGCCTGCGATGCAGTCCCCTCATCAGCAATGGTAGGATATTAAAAATCTGCTTTTTACAAGTCAGCGCAGTAATATTAATGCAGCACTGCAGTGTAGCATGTGGCATTGAACTGTGTTAAACTAAGGGCACAACCCGCCGTACGTGCAAATTCGCTGTCTACGTGGCAAAACGTGGGCAATCTTTTGGGATCCGTACGTGGTAAGTACCGTCTCCGTACAAACCTGTAGGGAATCCGACGGATTTTGGAGCACGCAGACATGCCGTAGAACTTTGTGTGCCATCGGACTGCGGATTCACCCCCCGTACGTGTCAGTACAGGCGACGCACCTGCCCTGTACAGCCTGAACGTTTTCAATAATACGTGGCCACCCAAAAAAACGTGCGGACAAATTGCACGTACGGCGGGTTGTGTCCTTAGCTTTAGAGGCCAATAGGCTGATCTCATGACACTAATGATACTGTACATGCATTTAACTTCGCGGGGTTTTAATTTAACGGTAGTGGGAAAAGGGACTTTTCGTGGTGGTTTTAAGTTAGCGGTAGCACCTAATTGCACTGTAGTCTCTTACTGCCGTGGAAAAATGTGTGCTGTGTTTTTAAGTTCGCGGTGAAGCGGCCACGTCGAAAATCGCGAACATTAATGCACCGCGAAAGTTTCTGCATTTACAGTATCCCTCCAAATTAAGAATTGCAAAATTGGCATATGGTTCAGATAAGAGGCATGAAATAGATCCACTTGTCAAGTGAATACATAAAGATGCAAATATTGACGGACATGCAGACACTTTCTAATTTTCGGAACTGCTAATTATAATTCTCTTATTGGTTTAACAGAGTTAGGTGTGACGGGTCCTTCGGTGTAATATAACCAGCTGCTGCCGCGCCGCGTGCCTGCGAAGCTGGTGTGTTACGCCGAAGGGCGGTTATACCGGCTATATAGATACAGATACAGAACTGCTAATTAAGATGGACAGTCAGGATCGGACTTTGCTTCAGAAAATATTGAAAAAAGATAAGTTAAACATAATAGCTGATGGCAAAATGCCAACTTTTCTAAAATTAGCCCTTTTTTTGGTTCCAGCTAAAGCTGCACAGTACATGGCGCAGATGCAAGCTCATATGTCATCAACAATCACCCGAGGTAAGCACCTTCAAGTTTGTAGATCATACAAAATGAAACACCTTCCTTAAATGATTTACCACTATAAATCACTGAGCAACTCGTGTAAAGCAATTAAGCGTGTTGCCTCACAACTTTAAGTTCCCTCATTCAGGCCCGTTGGACAAGTCCATCCACTTAGCCCTATTGTCTAGTGCAAGTGAAAGTGCTGATCGTACATGTACATAACCCTATTGATACAAATTGTATATGCTACAAATGTATGGCAGCTTGCACAACAGTTCTAGTCCCTTCTTGTCTTAAGATAATAGAAGTGATGCTATTTTTAATGTCGCTGTATTTATTAAACCTTTGGATCAATAAACTTGCGTTCTGTCCCCAGAATTCACGGCGATCGCAAATCTCCTACCCGACTCGTCTTGGACGGCTTCTTCGACACTGGACGCGGACCACGGCGCCGCCCATGGAAACCTCGGCAAGTACGCTTCCGGGGCAGACCACTTCTGGGCTCCCAGCACCGACCAGGCCGGCGAGTACCTACAAATCGACATGACTCACGCCATCACCGTGAAGGGTATCGCCACCATGGGAGGCGGTGCGCGCTGGCTCACCAAGTTCACAGTCAAGTACAGCGAGGATGGCGAAACCTGGACTGACCTACCAGGGGTAATATATGATTATCATTACACTTTTCAGAGTATTGTGCATTTAAAGTCAATAATTTCCAGTAACTTATTTGATAGATATGCATGAGTTGCAAAGCTAAAGGTTTCGATATTCATTTTTAAAAACGCCTAAAACAATGTCAAATACAGCCATAGCCTAGTCTATGCTTGAGGAGTAGATTCACTGTACCTTTTAGTTTCATTACGTCAATAAAACTTTCTCTGTACATATCATTACAGGAAATACAGGGCAATACGGACGGAGAGAACCAGAACTTCCAGGCCCTCGGCGAAGGCTTCAAGGCCCGCTATTTGAGAATTGTGACAATAGCTGGTGGATGGAGTGCCGGTGGAATCGGCCTGCGAGCTAGCCCTCTCATTAGCAATGGTAGGAATGGAAAAGTCTGATTTTTACAAGTCAGCTCAGTAATGCAGCACCGTCATATATCCTAATATACGTCTTAAGCTATAGAACTGTGGCTATGAAGATGCCATACTTTGAACCTTGTACAATTGCTGAGCAATAAAGTTATATAACCCTAGTTCACCTTTATCCGCGGGGATATAACCTATATACGTTGCTTTCAGAAATTGGTATTTAGGGATATGAAATCGACGGACGGTATCCCTTAATACCGTGTGGGTAAACATATTACAGCTTGAAACCACTGCGGATAAAGGTGAACTAGCGTTATATAACTTTATTGCACAGCAATTATACAAGGTTGAAAGTATGGCATCTTCATAACCACAGTTCTATAGCTTAAGACTTATATTAGGATATATGACGGTGCTGCCTCTAGCATTAAGCTATGCTAGAGGCAAATTGAATAGACTGACCCCACAACGCTAAAAATATCCCTTCAATTTTGTTATGTCATGTCCAGTTGCGTGAACATTGCTCTTTCCTACAATTTTCTATAGAACATCATATCATTTGATAGAATATTCTTAAAAAAACAGTGACACTTTGAAAGGCATGAAAGGCATATCAGTGTTTGACGACTACTATCAACTCTAATCATATTAGCGACTGATGAAACTCTTCAACAATGAGCTAATATTAAAAAAGAGAACATAATAGCTCATGTTTGTTTTTTCCAGCTAAGGCAGCAGCGTACATGGCAAAGATGCAAGCTCACATGCAGTCATCATCATCATCATCCTCCCAACGTAAACACCTTTGTAGATCATCCAAAATTAAACACCTTCCTTTAATGATCTACCACTGTAATTCACCGACTCGAGTTTTATGTGTAATTTTGTTACTCCTGGAAAAGCAGCTGTCACAATTATAAGATGTCAACAGATTAAGGAGATAATAAAACAATAAACAATGAACCTAATACAATCGAGTAACTCCTGTAAAACATGTTAACTGCACTGCTTTACAATTTCAAATTCCATCATTGTCTTACAATTTAGTTTAAAATTGGTAACGTTTAGGCACATCGGGTTTTCGAAAAAGACTTCAGCATTTTTGAAATTGTCATGTTATTTCAGGAATTGTCACCTTGTTTGAATCTTCCATTTTATTTCCCCAACAACAGAGTTGGACTGTGCCAAGTGGAGTGAGTGGCTTGGCGGGTTGATGGCAGGACCACAGGCTTCCATGGTTCCCAAGCTGGCAAAGGCCTGCAGACGTGAGTACCAGAACCAGGGCTCTAGCCAGCATCCGTTTTTCTGTCAATTGACGGAAATTTGCTGCGTCTGACGGAAAAATTTTAAAACCAATCCGTCAACCTTGACGGACAAAAATCTTTGGTGGAAGCTACAGGCGGCTTGGGGACGCCATCCATGGCCGTAAAAGCAACACACTGTTTATTTTGCTATTGTTATTATTGTTGACGAAGTTTGTCGGCGGCCTTTTGCATACGATTATCTCATTAAAACCCGTTTTTCAAGATCTCCGTGCACTCTTTCTATCTCCTGGAATAGTGTTTTCGCGGTTTTCGTGACAATTGGAATTGGCTGACGGAAAAAAAATTTCGAGCTGGCTAGAGCCCTGACCAGAACCATTAATATCTTACCCATTCTCCTACGCAGAGGGACCACAGTCGTGTCGAAACTCCTTGTTGAACCTCTGCTGTCTGGTGCACTCAGATTAGTTAATGACCGCCCTGCTTATGAACATTAATGAGCTTACCCTTATATGGGCAGTCAGACGTTGGGGATCGGGCGTAGGAGGATGGAGCTATGTAAGACGTAACATGATTGGCTGATAGCTTCCCAGCGGCCTTTGAGAGATGGCTTTCATAAACAGAAAGCCCAAGAAGGGCCTATTCTCTGATTGGTTGACAGCTGGTTTGTGGCGACAATCACAGTAACCGCTGGTGGGCATCCAGACAGCAGGGCCCCAATAGGCTAGTGCCGTTGGGGACCGGACATAGGAGGATGAATCTTACCATGACATTTCCATTACACTTTCAAGTTTAGAATGCTAGTTCAGATGATTTATCCATCGGCATGAATTGGTAATATTCCATACACAGATAATATGCATACTTCTTGGACCACCATGGTTTCGTTTTCTTTTACAATAACACTACATACTTAGGGAAAAAAAACAGAAAACAAACTTGCATAATTTTGTAGTGTTGACCGACATATCTATGGATTACATTTTGAATTTCTTTTTTTTGTGTTTCCTCTACCCAACAGCGGTTTGGTGCACAGATCCAGCATTTGCTGAGGCACAAGCAGAACTACATGGGCAAGCCTGTGCAGGTAATACTTATTACACTTAACTTCAGTTACGTAATATATGCACTCAGCACGCTCAAAATAGTGTGAGCAGCTTATTAGTTAGTTAACAAAATCAGCATATAGTACATACAAAGTACAACTGTGACAGAAGTTTTTTTTAAATTCCATGAACTGCTCATTTCTAACATGTAATCATTAAGCCTCATCTGTCAGATGGGCTAGCTTTAAACTACAGTTTAGACTCACTTTGCATTCAGCCATCTTGTTGTGGTAATGTGCCTCCTGTAATTTAACATCCTTCAAAAGTTTTCTACAATGCAATTAATTTCCTTGAACAGCAACTGTATATTGTACACTTGTATATTTCCACAGTAAAACTGGTGTAAGAAGCTGTAAATACTTCTTGAAATGCCACTAGTATTCTAATACTAACAGTAACTGAACATGTCATGCTGTATAATGTATATAATTAGTGTCATTTTTATTTAGCCCCCACCCCCCATTCAGATACATGCATTCAAATATTAAACAAACTCATTTTGTTTCTCTCCTGTAACAGGTTTTGATGCAGGTGCTGCTGGTGGTTCCATGACCATGTCTCACACTGCCTCTGCCAGTCAGCGTAAGTATTTTGTCCTAATTTGTTTTTCTAACAAGAACAACAGCTTTTGGCAGAAGGTTCAGACATCAACTTTGCTACTCTGGAAAGCCAGAGTATTGTGCAGAGCTACCATGCTTTTAGCTGACCCCTAGCGACATGCCCCATGAATTGGATCCAGGTCGATGGAGTTAAAAATAATATACACCCACAGTAACTCCCTGCGTCAAGGTTGTACAATTAATGTACTATAAAATCACTGGGTAAACTACTGTCATATGAAGGTCACTAAAAGTAGCATACAGGCTGCTGTTACAGACCCTTGCCATTAAGCCATAATACCAGTTTTGAAGCTCCTCACAATGCACACGTCGATGAAGGTTTTTTTTTTTAGACATCCAGATAATAAGACAATTGCCAAAGAGCAACTGGATATGATTTTGGATCCAAATTGTCTTCAGCTTGACCTCGTCTTGCCTTCTATTGGACAACTAAAATTGTCTTCATCCCTTTTGCATTCATAGTTAGGGTATAAAAGACCAGTTTCTTTCAGATCACTTCAGTGTCACTGATGAAAACTAGTGGATGCCAGTTGAAATGTCTGACTGTTTTCCAAATCATAATTATCCAGTTACTCTTTGGAATATCCTCACAATTCAGACCATTCAGCAATTCAACAATTAAATAATTCCATAACTTATAGAGAATTGCTAAACTTTCACTTCCAACACAAAGATAATGTAGGGACTTACCCCTAAATTTTCTGCAAAAGTGGTGTCTTCCTGACGTCACTGCTAGAGTGAGAAATGGTCATTCTGTGAACAAGGTCGACGGAGATCGACCGAAAATTTAGGGGTAAGTCCCTACATCATCTTTGTGTTGGAATGAAAGTTTAGCAATTCTCTATAATGTATTCTACCAACACAGATGAACTTTCATGCTAAATTCCATAACTAATGATTATTGTTCTTGCCCTCAGAACTTGACTGTGCTAAGTGGTCAGAGTGGTTACCAGCGATACAGGCCAGTAACCCAGGCCAGGTTGATACCGTTGCACAGGCTTGCAAACGTGAGTACTCAGATTACAAAAATCAGTTTGAAAGTTTATGCCGATGAGTATAATTATTGTACACACAGCATGCTGTTGAATCCGTTTTGTATTCTTGTTGTCTTTCGTATACAATACTGTACGTTTCGTTCCCCAAAACTGCCCGACTGGGCCCCTTTGTGGACATGTGGCATTCAGCCTTAGCCAGAAACAAACAGGTACCGCAGTCGCAGTGTGTTCGGCTCGGGACCGAGAGGTCTCGGGTTCGAATCCGGCTGCCGATCTTGTGCCCTTGGGAAAGGCACTTTACACGACTTTCCTGACTTTACTCAGGTGAAAATGAGTACTTAGCTTCGGCTAGGGCCGTCCCTCGGATAGGACGTAAAATGGAGGTCCTGAGGCATGTTAAAGAACCCCCACACGTGCAGTGTGTGATGGTGCAAAACCCTTCCGTCTAGAACTGG
>NC_049989.1:19579548-19580970 GCF_000003815.2 Branchiostoma floridae | reverse complement strand
ACAAATCACAGGCCCGGACTCCAGAATAAAAGAATAGTGACATAACAGTCACTAATGAAGATCTGTATAGCCAAACCCAACCAAACCAAAAGGTTTGGTCTGAACATGGTTCTGATCTTAAGTATATGAGTGTGGTGGGTACTTAAATGATATAAATATGATAGAGGCATAGATTATCTTACTGAACGTAACATGTTTTCTTCAGCTGTATGGTGTACGGATGCTGCCTTCCAAGAGGCCAATGCTGAGCTCGCTGGAACCGTCTGTGGTAAGTCCAGACAAATTACTGTTGTCTTATTCTGACTTACACTATAGTTAGCTTATTACAGGGCTCTAGCCAGCTCGACATTTTTTTCCGTCAGCCAATTCCCATTGTCGCAAAAACACTATTTCAGGAGATAGAGAAACTGAACTGAGACCTTGAAAAACGGGTTTTAATGAGATTATCGTATGCGAAAGGGCACCGACACACATTGTCTACAATCATAACAATAGCAAAACAAACAGTGTGTGGCTTTTACGGCCGTGGACGGCGTCCCCAAGCAGCCTCTAGCTTCCACCAAGGAGGTTTTATCAGATTTTTGTCCGTCAAAGTTGACGGATTGGTTTTAAAATTTTTCCGTCACACGCAGCAAATTTCCGTCAATTGACGGAAAAATGGACGCTGGCTAAAGCCCTGGCTTACTACAAGCATTTTAAGTTTCATATATTGCTCAGTCATTGTCTTCTGATTGACTGTTAATATATCTCAACCGTTTCTGTTCTTTAATTCATCTTATATCTACTAAATAAAGCAAGGTGAAACTACGCTTCTAGAGAAGATGCAAAACATACACATTGGTGTTGTCTTGGTGCTTTCTTACCAAACGAAATACCCTCACGCAATTGCACCAAAGCAGGGCTGCACATTTCAATTTGGGTGTGTACTTTATTCAAGAAAATACAATACAACAACTCTAATTGCCAAGTCTCTCCAATCACCACAGCCAATGTTTGTATATAACATATATGGTATGGATTGGAGTATTTTCTTCATGTATTTTCCTTGTGGCCGCTCTGATGCGTTTTTGCACATCATATCAACTCTAAATGCTGAGTCTCTCCAATCACTGCAGCGACCAAGAAACTTTTTTTTCTTCATGTTCGCACTATTTCATCTGTACAAAAGTGTGATTTTGTATATTACATTCAATTCTAAATGCAAAGTCATTCCAATCACTGCAGCTGCCAAGAAACATTTTTTCTTCATGTTTGCACTATTTCATGTGTGGCCAGTCTGATGAGTTTTTGTACAACAACTCTAATTTCCAAGTCTCTCTCCAATCACTGCAGCCGCCAAGAAACGTGAGCTGGGCATGCAGAAGCTAAGGAGCCTGATGGATCAACTTAAAGCCAAGAGGGAGCAGATCCAGCCTGCCCCTG
>NC_049989.1:19353164-19421710 GCF_000003815.2 Branchiostoma floridae | reverse complement strand
GTATCATGATTGTTTTGTTCATTTCATCTTTCCTCCAGGACCAGAGAATTATCAGCTCCATGAACATGAGAATACGTGACCTTGAGTTCCAACTGCAGCAGAACATGGGCACTGTGAGGGAGATCAGGGAGGTAGGTCACAGGTCAAAGGACATGGGCCAAAGGTCAAGGTTGTAGGTCAGATGATAGAGGAACTGGGAGCTGATGTAAACTGAAAGGCTATATAGCATTCTTCTTTGCAGTGTCACCCTGCAGTTTACATCTTCTGTGTTGTGGCTTTGCTGCAATGGACTAACTTCCACTTTCACAGCTCTTAGTGTTAATTCTATTCACCCACCAATGTTCTTGATAGGGGTGTTTTTCTGATTCTTTCAGTGTTTTAAAATTTAATCTACTGAATCGGATATACCATAAATTCCTGGACCTGTATAACCATAATTAGTTCCACCCCTATGCTTAATCAGTTCCACCCCTATCCTTGATTAGCATTCCCCAATCTTTGTGTGAATGTTTGCTGGTTTTGGACCAGTCCATTGAGTAGCTAGGGGTGTAATGTTGCTTTTGCCCTTTTTCACATGTCTGTGGCCCAGGAGTGCCCAGATAAGGTACTCACTTGTTCCTTGTATGGTTGTCAATGGCAACAACTTGACCAATCAGATGCTTCTGATTGGAATATATTAAACATTTGAAACATGTCCAATTGAATAGCATTAGCCTAAGGGTAATCCTAAATTTTGTTTTTCTTTGTCAGAAAGAAATTTTGCTTGCCAAGCATTGGCTGTCAGCAAGCAATAACAAGTGCATGTAGACATTTTGTGTCAAAATCTCAATCTAAAAAACCTTTGGTGACACCTTGGGGCGGAGACATTTTTATAGTGTTTTATAGCCGGCGTGGCAATGTGTGAGGTTGCCTTTCAGTGTTGTTTTGTAGTTAGTAATTTTCCTGAAAATTCTGAAAATTTAATCGAATTGCCCTCTAGAATTGCCTGCAGCTCGGCAACTTAGTTCCGTTTTGGAGCTCTAAATAATTTTTTTTTTTTTCATAGACTTGTTATTATCTAAAACTTTGCACATCACACTTTATTCTGGTTCATTTGCATACAGAAAGGATAGAAGTTACGGTACTACAATGACCAAGTAGATATGTACAGTGACAACTGACAAGTTGGTTTTTGAAAGTACTATTACAACAATCCAGTTATATAAACTTCATAATGGATTGTGTCTTCTGTTTCCCAGGACAACAAGCTGCTAGTCGCCCAGCTGGAGAGAGGGGGCGCTGGTGCACAGATGCAGCAGAGGCAGAAATCAGACGAACTGGAAAAACAGCTGAAGGAGTCAGAAAGTAAGTCGAGTAGGATGTTCCAGATTCTTAATATTCATGTGAGGAATCTCCTTGCATGCAGAAGTGGTGTATATAGCTGCTGTTTGGATGTACTGACACAGTGACAGTTCGTAGCACATGTGCTAGTTGGTTCCATTTGGATGTTGTTCTATATGTAAAAGATTTCTTAAGACTGTTTGTCTTTGGTTTCTCAGTTCTTCTGTGTTGCATGTCTCGTATAGTACCTGTGCTGGTTAGATACCAGATGTAGTTTACATTACAGTACAATAATGATGGTTTCCTTGAGAGGAGTATTTTGTGGAAAGTACATGTTACCAATAATCAGCACTTGCAGTAAAAACCTAGCCGTAATTATTGTGAAATTACCATAGCAGTCAGCACCAATATACCAGCATTAGAGCTGCACTACACTCCATGTACTTACGGACTATTAGGACTTGACTATGTTAAACTTTGACTGATGTCTTTCAAGGTGTTGGAAAATGATATTTAACATAAATCTTTATTTCTATATTAAAAGATAAACTTTATTTCTCTCTTCTAGAACGTGCCAACAAAAGTGAAGAAAAGTTACCAAAATGAAGGACGTGTACACCAAACTGCGGGAAGAACACATTGTCCTCCTTCGAAAGGTAAGAAATTTAAAAAAAAGCCTTGAGTGCACGCATTGTATGCATTAAGCAACAGTCACAGGATAAAATTCGGACATGGTCAGGCGTTTCAGACATCATCTTTTGACGAAATACGGAAAACAGACCAAGTATCTTTAGCCTTGTTCATTCATGTATATCATTGACAGAAAAATGGCCTCAATGTGGTTTTACCTCACAGAAAAGCCTTTTTTCACCCATAATTAGCCCCAGAGTTAAGGATATAGGAGCCTGTTGTCCATCAATTCTGCCCAGCTCTCCTCCTAGGGTGTGACTGATTACCAGGAATTACAAGAGGAACACACATTAAGAATCACAGTCTCAAAGAGTCTAACTGGTGATAAGGAAATCAGATGTATACCCTCTAAAACAAACATTAGGAGCTCTCTGACTGGGGAAAAAGGCATGATATACACAGGTGATATCTCCTCTTCTGCATGCTACATGCTTCACCTGCATTTCCCCTGTGATTTGACTATTAAACTAAGCTTTGGATTTTTTCCTCCCTGTCCTGTTTCAGAGTGCGGAGGTAGAGAGGCAGCTCACCCACACCTACAAGTCCAAGGATGAGACGGAAGCAGCCAAGAAAACAGCTGAGGAGTTTGCACAGAGGTTACAGTCTTCTATGGATGAAAAGGTATCATGATGTTTTAAGCAATTAAAAGTATCTGTGGCAACTTTTCCTTTACAGATAGATTGGGACTAGTCTTGCATGGTTCACGACGGTGGTGTGAGGGAGGCAATCCACATCCTCAGACAAAGCAGTACCCTAAAACAGTGACAGGGGGCCTTACTCTCTCAGGCCAGTCTAATAAAATTATAAGTTAAAATTTATAACTGTGTCCTGTCAATGTAATAATATCATCAGTCACGTGACAAGAGAACTCCAAGACGAGGTCTACCGGGTCAAAAAGGAGAGAGTGTATCTTGAAAGATCTCACTTGCAGTTAGCAAGTATTTGCTGTGTGTATTATCGTTAAAATATTTATCAAAAGTACCCTATATGCATTGCATGCTCCCCTTTCTTTTTTATGGAGGAACTGCAGTCTATAATTTATTTTTCTGGCTCTGGCCTGATCTGCCTTTATTTTTGTTTATTATAGAAATCAGAAGAGGAAGCGAAGACCAGACAACTGCTGACTGAACAACTAAGCCTTCTGGGTAAGCAGACTGTGATCCTGGGATTTAGTGTATCTTACATGTCTGCTAATTCTGGGCAGATGTACATTGTGTATGTTCTTGAGTGAGCAGTGAAAACCACATCACTTACTCACTTACTCACTCCACATGCAAGATGACTTTTTTATCTGTTAGGCTATTTTGACAAGTCATTTCTATGTGCCCCCCAGTGAGCGCAGTAGAAGAGGGCGAGCACATGGTCCGTGGAGCGCTGGACAAGTTTGATGATCCTCTACACGCACAGTCTACGTCTACAGCAGGTATCTATTTAGCATCTGTATATAATATGTAGCTGGGATAACTGACCTTCGGTGTGAATTGGCACCAGTTCTTTATCAGAGTTCTCAGTATAACTGCCCCTTACTAGCTTGACACACTAGCCTCTGTAACTGTATAACTGGTACGACTTCCCTTCAGCATCACACACCAGCTACATCTGTATTCTCAGTAACGGCCCTTCAGCATACCACACCAGCCCTTCAGTGTAACATACCAGCTTCTGCATGACTGTATAGCTTGTATAACTACCCTTTGAAAGTTTGATGTAACACACCAGCTTCTCTATCTCTATCTGACAGTCACTGTTAGTATAACTCGTGTACCAGCTCCAGTCTGTATCAGTTCTGTATAGTCGGTAATTCTAGTGTCTCCTAAGGTTGTTCTGGAGTCCATGTCATGACCAGTGGTGTGTTTGTACTACAGAATACCTGATCAGCCGAGCCCAGAGCTTGCTGGGATCTCTGGACAGTCTGGGCAGGAACTACAACAGCTTCACACAGAACAAGAAAGGTAGACATTGGGCACTAGGTTCTTCCCTTGAACAAAATGTGTGATTCGTTTTTCAAGATGTCCCATGTAGAACGACCCGTAAATGTTGCAAAATGCCCTGCAAACTTCAGCAGGTCATCCCTCTAAATTGGACAGGTTGAAAACAGGAAAACAGGACAGGTTGAAAATTCTGGGAGATGCCAGGTTCTTTTATAGGTGTATGCAACATTCAGCTTATTCTATATGGGAAGAAATTTTTTGGGGTCCTGCACTGTACATGTATATGTGTGGACAGCTACATGGCATGTTTGATGGCATGACCTTAACTAAATATTGTATGATTGTGTGTTTTACGTGCTTTATGAAGTAAGAAGCTACTTATTAGTCATTGATATAAAGTACATTTCATACTTGGCAAGTGTTTGGAACATAAGACATGTCTGCCTCTGTCACAGTGACCCCTGACCTGGTGAGAACTGTGACTCAGTTCAGCCACCTAGCAGCTGACACCATACTGCAGGGCAAGGCTGCATCCCACATGGCACCCCTGGAGCAAGGGGAAGGTAATTCTCACTCCTCCCACTGTGAAAACCACCTTTTTTTACCTCTATGAGAAATAGAAGTACAATTGTTTTTGTGTTTCCAGACATTTGTGGTCAGCATAACTTAATAAGCTCTGGATGGATTATGATGCTTTGACTGATATTTGGTTTATGGGTAGGTCACTAGGCGTTGGCAAGAAGAAGGTCAAGCTCAATTTTTGGCCCATGATCTGTGACTTTGGTACTGCATTTAGAACTACCGATTTTTTATTCTTTATCTGTGGCATGTCACAGTCTTGACTCTTGACTTTTTGATGACAGAAATCTATCCAGGTGTTCATTCAAGACAGTTTTGAGAAGGCTTTGATAACACTTTTTTCTTCATGCGGGGATCAGATATTTGGGTACTTGGTGTGAAATCAGAATTGTGAAAGTTAGTGACTCACATTCAGTGAATAGAGAAAATGCTTTTCTTTTCGGTCCCCAGACCTTGCTGAGAGGTGTAAGGGTACAGGCGAGAAGAGCCTGGTGCTGCTCGGGTCGCTACGGCAACAGGGGTCAGCTGAGGTCACCAGTCAACAAGTTGAAGATGTCAAGGCTTCCATTCAAGATATGATTACATGTGCTCAGGTATGTAGGTGTCACCATAAGTGGTGCACTGTTATTAATCTTGTCATCAATACATGTGCTCTGAAATGTACGTGTCACCAGGAGTAGTGCACAGTTAATGATCTTGTCATCAATACTTAAAGTTGTGCCCTGGTAAAATTTGGATATCATATGTCAAGTGCTTATAGTAGTGCACGGTAACCAGTTTTGTCATATGATTCAATTATAGATATGCTTCAGGTTTGTGCCCTTCACCAGTATGTGTCTTTCATCTTAATTTGACACTGAACACAACAGTTACCCAATCATCATGCTGTGTCTTGAAAAATAATGGTTTAGCGTCTTCTTTTTGCGTCTCTGTTTAAGATGAAATGAGTATGATTTCTCAGGAACTGATCCCAAAGATTGCTGACATTAAGAGTGAGCTGAGCGACATGTCTAACATGCTGTGTCTTGAAAAATAATGGTTTAACATCTTTTTGGTATCCGTTTTCTCAGGAACTGATCCCTAAGATTGCAGACATTAAGAGTGAGCTGGGAGACCTGGTGGAGACGGAGATGTCTGAGACGACGGAAGCCGTGGACAAGGCTGCAGCTAAGATTGAGGAGATGCTGAACAAGTCTCGGCAGGGCAGCTCAGGGGTGCGACTGGAGGTTAACGAGAAGTAAGTCCTTAATGCATGAAGACTAAATTTTATGTAACACTAATCCTAGAAGAATTGGGACAGATTTTTGTGATTTCACCCATTTACTGTTACTTCCTGGACATAACATTTAACTTAGAACCAAAAGCTGGGTTGGACAAGTCCACTGGCCCTATTGTCCAGGGCAAGTGCATGACCTACCCCACTTGCCCAATCTGTTGATGAGTCGTGACATGGGTGAGGATTGATGCATTTATTCCTTTTCTCTACATGTTGTACTCTTTTTTTTCTTTTCTATTCTTACATCTCTTTTTAGTCCTCAATTGTCTTTTCAAACACCCTAACCATTACGCAATTTTACAGTTAAAATGCTAGCCACAGTGTGGAACAAACTCTAGATCTGTAGTGCAAACATTTGCTTTTCTTGTGCCTTAAAATTTCCTTATCAAATGTGTCTTTTGTTTACTTGAAGAAGTATCTGTTGACTTTACTATTAGTTTCCTGTATAGTTGTCCATAACCTTTTTAAATTTTTTTTCTGTCCTGTTTCCTTCTGTTCTGTTGCCTAGCAACCATCCCTCTCCCCACCAGGTTTTAGTAAAGGTCACCTCCACCCAGTGAGTAGTGATGACCTTGGCTGTTTGTGGCATGTACCAAGAGCATTGTGCGCATGCGCGAGATTCTGACTGATCAAAGAGTTAATATCAATAAATAACATGTGAAGATGCTGGTGTCACCTTTCTAAGGATGAACTGAACTGAACTGAAATAATGAGAGAGTCGAATCTCTTAAACTGTGTTATCTTGTAGTTTAGAGACATTAACCTAATTGGCATGCAGGCCGTTAGCTACGGTTTGTGTCAGGGCGTCCTGAGAACACCCTACACTAAAAATTACATTTTGTAGCACGATGCCCAGTGTATGCCTTTTTCCTTCAAGTTGGACCAGGTGATTTAATAGTACATTTACAGGGAAATGCTGATATGACAATGATTATATGCGATGATGCTATTTTTCACTATCGTGGACCATGTTTGTCTTTGACTCTGTGTTGTTTTTGCTCTGCTACATGTTGGCTTTACTGTCTGTCTAATCAGTGGAAAATTTTGTGTATGACTTAGATGACTACAGAACATCTTGTTCTGCCTAACTGTTTGTTGAGATGTTTTTGTATTGGTGAAGACTTGTCTTTGTGTTAAATGGTTTTAACTAATATGCCCACCACTGTGGCATGACAAAGAACCTGCTGACCGCAGACAGACAAATGATTTAATGACACAAAACAAACATACTGGCATCATTCCAAAGAGTTACATCTAACAGCAATAACCATGTGTCGCTGAGGTGTTTTTTGTAACACCACTCTTGTTGTGACTTGCAGAATCCTGGACTCCTGTACAGAGCTGATGAAAGCCATCAAGCAGCTGATCATTAAGTCTAAGGATCTGCAGAACGACATCGTGGCTCAGGGCAGGGTGAGTGGACAAGTCATACTTCTAAATAGTAGTAAGATACATGGACATACACACACATACATACTTGCATACATAGTCATGCTCTGTTCGAGTTGTAGCATTATTTATTTATTTATTTGTTTTCACACACACAAATCCACGTGAGCAGGAGGCCACAGACCTCCTGAATTAAGTGCGATTTGTTACAAAGTAGATAATAGTAGTAGATATTCAGATGGTTTATGGTGAAAGTTCTGATGTTCCTTTGCAACAAGGTGCTCAGTATTAGGTTGTTGTAGGTGTTACAGTGCCCTAGTGGGAGTCATACATGTAGGTCAGCAAGTTTCCTTGTTATTTCTGTAGCAGGGTATGCTTTTACAGGGAGGGGTTGTTAGCCCTATTGAAGGTAATAACAATATTTAATATTTTATGCACTTCTGCAACAATATTTGAATATACAATGTAGCGTCCTTAAGTAATAAATTGTGTTGATACAACCGTATTCTAAAAAGAGTACATTTGAATCAAAATAACATATTTCATTAAAGTTGATGTGTGCAAGTTGGAGAGCTAGGGAAGGGGTTTGGGGGATTCATACTTATGAGCCGAGGAAACTTGAAGCAACTAACCGGAGCTGTTTACATCTTTCATAAACCTACACTCATCAGACAAGGCTGTGGGCCAGCCTGGGACTGGAGGTACATGTACATGTACTACATGTGCACAGTACAGTAGGCACATGAGATAACACAACATTGGCTGAGCACAGTTGTACACATTGACTGTGCACTGTGGTGTCCACACATGTAGATGTAGTAAGGCTAACAATAAGTAACATGATGTGTTTTCAGTGGCTGGAGATGCATGTATTTACTAAATGCATGCATGATGTACACAGTATCGTATTTTGTAAAACACGGAATGGCTCTACTAAATGCTTGCCTCACACACCTGCAGTGCTTCTGTTGTCCAACAGGGGGCATGTGTGCACTACAGCACAATTGCTACAGAAGATCCACTTACTACAGAAAGTCTTGTCATCATGAATTGCACTGAAGTCACAAATATATTATTTATTTAAAATGTGTAGTTCTGTTCCCATTACCTCATATTGAAAGTGACATATATAATTGCTACGCGTATTTTGGTTCCGTCTGAGAAGACAGCATAGTAAATGTCAGCCCTGGAGTTTTACATGTAACCTACATTTGTACTATCCATGTATGTAGGTTACAACTGCAGTTTTACTTGTAACCTTGCCTACCATCTCTACATGGTACACGAGGCACAGTTTGCAATCATCACATGTAACCTGCATCAAATTTTGTACCATCCCTAGGCTTCAGAATACAGCTACAGTTTTACTTGTAACCTACCATTCCTACAGACTACAGTGTACTGCAACAGTTTACATGTAACCTTACCTGCCTCTACATGGTACACCTACAGTTTACAATCATGTAACCTACATTTGTATCATCTCTACAAATTACAGCAGCTACAGTTTTACTTGTAACACACCCTTTCTACAGGTTACAGCTACAGTAACTTGCAACCTACCTTTCCTATGTTTACAGCAACTACATGTACAACTTTACTACCCCTACAGCTACAGCCCAGGAGTTAAACATGTAAGTTAACTTACCATCCCTACAGGGTACAGCTACAGCCCAGGAGTTTTACAACAGAAACCCTCGCTGGACAGAGGGACTCGTCTCCGCAGCCAAGACTGTCGGCTGGGGTGCAACTGTGCTCACGTAAATATCAAACTATTCACACAAGGCTTTTAGCTAGAATTAGAATGTCGAAGGACTTGATTTGGTCCTGCAGAACACCAAGAAAATGCAACTCCTTCAAGTTTTGCAGAATACATTTTTAGCAAGGTTTTCATTTAGTCATTACTGAGCAAGGATTGCCTTCAGTATACATTGTGAAATTTGTCGTGATTTCATCAAAAACACTTACTGTACAGAAATAGAAGAAATTGAAATGGTATAATTGGAATGCTCAATAAGACATGTATAATGAAAGTGTCCATAGTATGCATTTAGATTAAGCTATTAATTTATCTATTAATTAAAACCTCGACTTGTGTACCATTACAATCCCTGTACCATGGGTTAACTCCCTGTTCCATTGTTGCCATGCTTCCACAGGGATGCAGCAGATAAGGTGATCCAGGGGACAGGGAAGTTTGAGGAGCTGGTCGTCTGCTCTCACGAGATAGCCGCCAGCTCCGCACAACTGGTGGCAGCATCCAAGGTATGGCTGTGTCCACAGGACAGGGCCTTATCACATCCTGTATCCATAGTACACAGTGGGCCTTGTCATATTCTGTGTCCATATCAGAGGGCCTTGTTATATCCTGTGTCCATAGTACAGGTCCTTGAGAAATCTTGTTTGAGAGAGTTTTTATATCCTAGCTGGGAATCGATATGCAAAAGAGATCTAGTTTGAGAACAGGTATATCCTAACTAATATGCAAAAAGGCTTAGAAGACAAATTTAAGTAGGCCAAAGGAAGCAACGGTTAGACAAGTAAAGCAAGATCTCTCCAGTGTCACTGACAAAAAAATACTGGATGCCATCTGAAACGTCTGTTTCCAAAATCACATCCAGTTGCTTGAGTAACTACTTTGGAGCGTATCTTATTACCTGGGTGTCTAACCTACATCGTCCTGTTTTGACCCCATTCTCAGGTCAAGGCTGAGAAGAACAGTGCAACACTGAAGGAGCTGCGGGCGGCCTCCAAGGGCGTGGCCAACGCCACGGCGAACGTCGTGGCAACCACCAAGTCTGGACAGGCTCAGATCGAGGAGAGTGGTATGGATGATAATGTAGTACTTATCATTAACATTAACTGTAAATGCATTTTTTTAAGTGATATTTTTTACTGAAAAATAATCGTAGGATTTCCTGGCTGCAAATGAAATGCCTAATGATATGTGATTTTAGTTTAAGGTCAGTGAATACTTTTGTTTGGGCCAATAGAGTTTTGATGGGCAAGTGAATTTTTTAAGACTTGCCCAACCCTGACTGCAGGAGAAAAGATAATGATTTCTGTGAAAAGTGAACTTTTGTGACTTTTTTTTTTTTTACCTTGCGCCCTATGGATCTCTGTTTATCTAATTAATGGGTCAACCGACAGAGGTGTTTTCAAAACCTTTACAGTGATTTTTTGTGTGAAATAAATATGATGTTGTAGACACTTACAACACGACTGTGTATTATTCCTCCAGACACCATGGACTTCTCAGCGATGTCTCTCACCACCATCAAGCACCTTCATCTTGTTACCATGTTTTTAACGTGTCCTTTTTACAGTGTTTTTTTGTGCAAAATAAAGATGATGTTGTAGACACTTATAACATGACTGTGCGTTCTTCCTCCAGACACCATGGACTTCTCAGCGATGTCGCTCACCAACATCAAGCGACTGGAAATGGACTCCCAGGCCACATGCTTGTCTGTAACACTTGCACTCCATTCTATTTCATGCTTTCTGTGAGCATTATTATATTAACATGACTGTGCGTTCTTCCTGTCAGACACCATGGACTTCTCAGCGATGTCTCTCACCACCATCAAGCGGCTGGAGATGGACTCCCAGGTGCACGTGCTGGAGCTGGAGAGCTCTCTCACCAAGGAGAGACAGAAACTGTCGGACCTGCGCAAGAAACACTACCAGCTGGCTGGGGTGAGCGAGGGATGGGAGGAAGAGGTGAGTCTAAGAGAAAAAGTTAGAGGATTTACCCTTTACTTAAGGGCTGGGGCATCTTCAGGATCTGGTTAGCTTAAAGGGGAGGAAAACTTGCTATGCTAAATGTGGCCTCTAAAGTCTTTGCTGAGGATTAAATTTTTGGAATTTTCTGATGAATCAATGAGAGGAAATCAATGTGGTAGTGAGTGTCTCCAAGCTACATGTATGGTCAATCCTGGGAAGGTTTACAGGAAAAGTCAGCTCAAAAAGCGATCTTGGCTGATTGGGACATGCTGCTTCCTTCAGTCAGTCTGTGTAGTAGCTGGAACTGTAAGCATGGCTTGAGTTTTAAAGGGACTGGGAGAGCCCTGGACTATGATGGGCTTAAAAGTAAACCAAGTGACATCTTGAATTTCGGGGTATATATAACATAGCATTATACATGTAGTAAGGCTTTACACTTACAGGTTTAAGTTTGATTATGTATGAATTGTCTCTACTCTATTCTGCAAGTCTCCTATTGTTCTGCTACTGCTTGCCTTTTGCACTGTTAAGCTCAGCTTAGGATGCTTGAATGTACATTTTTCTATGCCTTAGCTAGCTAGCATGATAAAGCTTCTACTAGTTCTAGCGTATTCTGTATTCATATTGTTGTGATCTTGCCAGATGCTGTACCTCAACAACTGTTTTGCACTACATGCTCTAAGCCCTCAAACGCCTCCAACATTTTGTGACTGAAATGACCAAATGGGTCCAAGCAGACCCCCTTATATAATTATGTTTTGTTAAACAAATATTCTTTTTTGCAATTTTCAGTGTACATATATTGTTTTATCAATGAAATAGGACTTTGACATGAGTCAATAATTCCTCTATCATCATAATGAATGAAAAAAGATCAGAAGGACCATGTTTTCAACTAAAAGTATGAAACTCAGATGAATTTAATTTATCTTTTGGATTCAAAATGTTAAAATGGCACAGTTAAAGACAAACTGTATAGAGTCCAGACAGACCCAAGGTGTTTGAGGGTTAACTTGTTGTTTGCTGATATCACACTTCTGCTGTTGTTGCCTGTACAATGACAGTTGCCTTCTCCTCTTGTCTCTGTGTGTTGAAAACTCAACCAGGACATTCTGAATTGTGATGTTGTCAAGAGACAGGAGTCACGTCAGGTACTCGTAAGCCTTCTTCTTGTTTGTCAATCAGACCTTTATGCCATACTCTATTCACCATGCCATATCCTGCTTCTTCTGTGCTGTATCCTATCATTGCTGTTTCCACAATTTGCTGTTTCCTTTTATTTCTCATACCATATCCAACTCTTCCCTGTTATATATTCCCTATAGTGTCCAGTGCTAGATGTATAATGTATATTATTGTGCAACATACATTGTCACTAACATTCAAGTATAACCCATAATGATGGTATCTAATGTAGGTATATTCTGGGTTTTATCTCATAAGTAGGCCCTGATAATTGTACATTCTCAGATATATTGCCTCTCTAACTCCCTGTTCGAATCAACAGGGCTCACTGTAAGGATGTTTGTGGATTGGAGATTAAAAGAGTGTCCCTGGTTGTGTTGCAGGTGGTTGAAAATGGCCAAGGAGTTACAATTTATGAGAGAATGTACAATCCCACACTCAACAGGACAGGGGTCTACATGTTTTTTGTACATATCAAATGTTCCGGCATTTGGCATGTAGCCCTCCCACTCTTTTAATGAAAATCATATCCAGTTGAGCAACCTTAAGCAACTGTTGTTGTAACATTTTTGTGGGATCTTGTTGTATGTGCTATGATAAATGTTATTCCTGCTATGTTTTAAAGAATTCTAATTCCCTGAGGAATACCTGCAAAAATGATTAAGTTGACCTAAGTTGTATGTTAACCCACTGGCAGGTACAACTTGCATGTCAATTCTGATTGGTGGTATTTTCTTCTATCTTCAGGAGGATGCTGACTAGAGGCACCACTAGATGTTGTTGCTCTGCCGCTCAGCCTGCCGACCAGTGATCTACCCTCCTTAAAACAGTACCTACAGTAGTTCCAGTCAAGTCTGCTCTCTACGTTTCTTCCGCCTGTACTGACTTATACCCAGAAAACTCTACCTGGCATCTGAGCAACCATGGCTGATCTGTACAAATTGCTGGATCACAGTTGAATAGTAATCTCCTCCAGAAAAAAATTGGACTTACCCAAACTTTGTCTGATCAACTCCAGTCATTGTCAAGGTACGAGCATTGTCCACTGCTTCAATTCTGTGATGTCACGTTAGGCAAGTAGAACATGTGACTCGGTGAGCAGTGGATCATAAGTTGCAGGAAGTCTATGGCACCCTCGTCTTCAGAATGACTTCTACCAATGCATTCGGATGGACTGTCATGGGAACCTCTATATGCGCTGAACCATTTGGGCAAATCCCATCTGATTCAACAGAGTGGCATCTACTGTACCAATCTCCAAACAGACCCATCAGTAGATCTTCCTATGGTGATCTGTGCCCAGGCTGATCAGTGTTAAACCTTTGGTTTCTCTGTGATCTATTTGCTACCAACTTCCACACAGATGGTTAGTGGTACCAACTTCAGGCATTGACCAATGATGAACTACATGTAGCCTGACTGAACGACACTTACACCAGCCCTTCCAATGGTCAGGCCCTACACGCTTCATGGCCAACATCTCTTTAGGGGAATAGGGAACATCCTCATACTGTTGATTTATGTGCTGACTAGGAGGTGGCTGACTAGGGGTGGGTACTGGTACAGTGTACTGGTAGAAAAACTTTTTTTCCCAGGACTGGTCAAAAAAAAAAAAAACTTGAGAAAAATCAGTGGACCGGATGTTGGACCACTTCAAAAATTATTAGCCATCAAAGTTACTTCTTATGCAAGTGAGGCAATAAAAAGGCCACAGTGACAATTACAAAAAACTTCAAAAAGTACCAGGCGGATTTACCTGAGCAAGTAATTTCATAGAGCAAGCAAGTCTGAGCACAGCTGTGTAAAACTGGAATTCTCTTCTTGTAGCTATGTGTACAGTGAACAAACTATTATAGATTCAGCTACATGTGTACAATGTCCAAAATAATGGTGTTACTACCAGAAACTTGAGAACAGTTGAGCTACTGGTGAAAAATAAGTACACAATGTATATGGCAGCATAGACGTGGTGGTATCTAGGATTATCCAAAATATTAAACATGGGGCCAAGTTAAAGCAGGGGTGCGAGGTGTTGTAGATAGAACTGCTTGATGGGAAGTTAGCTGGGATCCCGTCGTCATTGTGGTTTCAACGTCCATCCGCTACCGTCCAGCACCCATGTACAAAAGCTGTGCATTGAGCTGAAGACTAAACTGTGAATTAAGTTGAAGATTTTACATTATTTCTGTACACAAAGAAAAACTTACTAATATCAACAAGCGTTTGGTCTATCCTCTTACCCTTCTCAAGTAGAAATGACCCAAAGCCTACCGGTATGTCACATGATCTGAATAGAAGTGTGATGTCAGCAATTGGTCAAAAGTGCCGGGATTAAAGTTATCGGTCATGGGCCAGAGGACTGACGGAAACTTTGTTGATAGAAAATTTTCTTTGAGTACGGATAAGTTTGAAATCTTCGCTATGTTGATATCCATCACAGATGAAGTTTCATGCAAAAATTGTGAGTGTAGAAGAAATAGGGATAAGGAGCAAGCAGTCAAGCAACAGTACTCATAAATAATGTCCTGCTACAGTATACAGAATACAGTATACAGAATCTAGGAAATCAGGAAACTTTGGTCTTTAGGTGAGTGCAACAGGTCGTGCGTTGTACATGGACAATTTCGGGTAGGTCATCAACTATGAATTATGTGTGCAGTTGTCGACATCTCTCTCTATATATAAACATGTACTACTGTTACTGTAGTGTGTCTAGAGGTTGTTTGACGTGACCACTACAGGGCAATTGTGAGATATGATATAATACTACTATTAGGTGAGTTATAGTTAGTCATGGTAATACATAGATTCGGAAGGAAATATACATAATTATGTAGGGTCAGGGAATGTCAGCAATGATTGTATAGCAATGACTTACTGTTAAGAGAGTGCTAATTAGGCTAGGTTGGCTTCTGATATATTCATGTATGTATACAATACATATGTTACATGCAGGGTGGTGCTTCCATTTTTCTTTCTCTTCAAGCAATGGACAAAAAGGTGAATAATTTACAGAGATGTCGCCCACTTTGCCCCAATCATGTTTTACCAAATATCTTATTCGCTTTTTTTTGTCCTGGAAAATTCCAGTGTCAATCCTGTATATGTAGTTGTTATGCCTTGTGTATGATCTGCGCTTGTTTTCATAGCCTAGTGAAAAGAATGTCTTTTTTATTCCTTCACTTCAGTATTTCCAAACTTATTTATTTTGTGATTGGTTGGCGTATATATTCTTCTTACCTGTAGTTAGACTTTTCTATGACTGTTATTTTTTAGAACATCATACTTTCAGTGTTTCATGTATTTTCTGGACATGAAAGACCATTTTGATTGTAGTTGTATTACAAACAACAACACCGCAAAACATGCCTGTGTGTGTGAATAAGAAACAAAGTGTCTGGTATCATTATTTCTCTTTGTCCAGCTCACAATGTTGACTTAGGCCACACTGTCTTGATTTTATAAATGACATCCGTGCGCACATTGATTATTGTCTGTTCTAAAAAGAACTGGCCACATGTGACCCAGTAGCATCCCTGGTCAATCAGAACGTTGTATTTGCCAGAGGATCTGCTTTCCAGGGTTCAGGGGCACATGGTCAGGGCATTGGGCCACAGTGTCCTTGTTAGCCTCTTTGAACAAGAATGGCAAAGAATATACTTGATATTTAATCCTGTGGTTTAACAGCCCTTTTCTGCTAGATTTTTTTCGCCCTCGCACATTTGTCTTTTGGTGTCCACTGGATATCATCCATAAAATGTCCGCGAGGCCTTACATACATGTAGATTAAGAAGATTGTGATTGCGATCAACCAAGTTTTTCATTCAACCAGCGTTTCGGTAACCGAGCTAACTTAAGGTAATCTCCAAGCAGATCCTACGGTAGCATAAGACAGTATCAAAAGCTGCCAGAGGAGTGAAGCTGGCTTAGGAGTGAGTTTCGCTACCGGGGATCTGCCTCCAGTCGGTTAGAACAAAGGCTATTAACATCCAATTGTTTCCCATTCAAACTGTGCTTGCAGTGTAGGTGCTAATTGCCCTCCTTCCTGTTTGGTGTTATTAACTGTTAACTTCCAACTGAGACATGTGCTGGTCACTGATTTTGTCTCAGTGTAATTTGCTCGTAAAATAATTAGCACATGGCCACAGGGTGGGGCAGCAACACCATTGTTGAATAGAAATGCTCCTCCCTGTTTCAGTGGAGGCAGATCCCCGGTAGCGAAACTCACTCCTAAGCCAGCTTCACTCCTCTGGCAGCTTTTGATACTGTCTTATGCTACCGTAGGATCTGCTTGGAGATTAAACTGAAGGTAATTGAGTCCAACACAAAACAATGACAGCGGTGAATTTCTAACCTGGAATCCAGTCTCGGTAGGTTTAACCCGCTCCCGAAGGTCTACTAGTACGCTGACATTCGGGAGTGGACGAAAGCTAAGAAGGCTGGATTCCAGGCTTGTGAATTCCATACAGTTTGAGAGCCCTCATTGTGAAATAAAGTTGTCAGGAAGGTTGAACAATTGACTAAACACAAAAAATACGATATACCGAGCAATTGATTCTTCATTTTCTGTTCTTTAACATATTTATTTATTTGTTTAAACATCTTGTTTGACAATGCCTTTGCGACTATGGTATATTTTTGCTCATGTTGCAGCTGCTTTGCATGATTTGATTTACAGTATGGTTGTAAACGGATTAAAATTGATGCTTGCGTGATTGCCATTCATATGATCGACTCCGTATGACCAAAGTAAAGTAAACACCAGCGGCGCAGTGCACCAAATACGTAGTGCCCTAGATTTTCGCTTCACTCTATAGAGTCTATAAAGAATAAACATGTAGGTCAGTTACAGAAGCCAAAGGTCACAGGACAAAATGGCGGACGTCGAGCTAAAAGTCCAGGAGGTTGTCACCGGAAGGGACGGACCGTCGGTCCTGACGGGACTTCGGTGGCTGTTCTACCTCGTCACTCCCGAGGAGACGTCGTTTCGGACCCTGGACGAAGTTCCACGATACATAGGACAGGTGCTTGTACCAAAACGTTGTCTTTTTTTTTCGTCGCTAAACACCATAACTCCGTGAGTTCATGTTGCGTAAGACCCGCGTAACAATGGGGTGTTTGGCCCACAATCTTAAGTTTTTATTGTCAGCTTGTTTTGAAAATGTTTGATTTAATTCTGGTTCTCGCGAGCAAACACACATACACCCGTATTTTGACCTTATTACATACGTCAGGCTTTACCGTAGCCACACAAGACACAGAATGACAAATATTATAGCAGCATATATACGAACAACGACTTGTAGATTCCGGTCACATAGATAATTGCTATGTTGTGCCCTTAAAGATGCGCTTTACACGATTTTTGTCCCCAACCCAAGTGTGAAAATTCTAGAACCTGACTAGGGTTGAGCAGGTAAAAGTGAGTGGAAAGTGGAGGGTTGGGCTGACCGCCTTCCAATGCTGTGCCCTGGACGCAGTACGGGAGAACACCACTGCCCTACGGTCTGAATAACGTTTAATATCGTTGCCTCCGGTCCCTTGCCAGTATGTGGTACTTAAATGAAATCAATTACTAACTTGAGTGCACAGCCAAAATGCCCTTGTCTGCCTATTAAAAAGCAAAATGTTTTAAAGAATTGAGAAGAGTAGAGTGGTTGCCCAGGTAGCCCCTTTTCCAATAGATTGCCATGTTTCTTGCAACTTCGTATTCTCCAGTCTGAATACTTTTTTTCTTTAACTTTTCAAGGTTACCCCGATCTTTTTCGGCATGGTCTTTCTGGAGATGTTGGTGGCTTTTCTGAAGAATAGACAAACGAACACCCGTCTGAATGACTCCATCAGCTCCATATCAGCGGGAATGATCATGACAATGGGAGAGTAAGTAACTTAAAAGCAACTACCAAACAGGACTGTCTGCAGATGGACTGCACCGTTGCATTCTATATCAGTAGTGCAGGTGGTCCATGGAAAAAGTGGAGGGAAAAGAAAGTGTCATATGATCCCAAGAGTCAAACCTTCAAACCATAAAAACTTAATAAAATGCTAAGCAACACCATATTTGCATAATCAATTAACTACAATTACACAAGCCACACGAGAAACTCAAAGTATTAGCTCGTCCACCATTCAGAGTCTTCATGTGCAGCGTTAGAAAAATGAATGGTGCGTAATGTTTGTCAAAGGCCCTTGAGATAAAAACAAAACACGTCTGCACACAAGTCGTGGGAACATTTTTAAAGCCATTTAATCGCAAGGATAATAATGTGTGAGGGTTCTGGACCTCAGGTCTAAAATTGTTACCGACAATTTATGTCGCTGCGCATGCGTAACTGGAACGATGAACAAGTTTATTACACGGATATCGGATGTCTTCTGACCCTTGTTACAGCTTATTCTACATGGGTGCTTATATGATGGCCTACGTCTGGGTCTACGAGAACTACCGGCTAGTGGATCTACCCTGGGACTCCCCGGTCACCTGGTGGACTGCCTTCATACTGGCGGAGTTTTCCTTCTACTGGCTGCATAGAATGTCACATGGTATGTTAAGACGCCTGGGGGGCGGAAACTGTCTTTGATATAATTGTAACTGTTCAAATTTTTACAGTGGTTTATGTTCCCAATTTT
The DNA here is from genome assembly GCF_000003815.2 of Branchiostoma floridae. NCBI lineage: Eukaryota > Metazoa > Chordata > Leptocardii > Amphioxiformes > Branchiostomatidae > Branchiostoma > Branchiostoma floridae. The sequence goes on along the minus strand of NC_049989.1, from coordinate 19,402,984 downwards.
TGGCGTCGGCCCCTTTAGGCTTAGTTCACATTTCCAAACCGGGGCCCGGCCATGCAGATTTTGGGAGGGAAAAGAATTATATAAAAGACATCAAAATACACAAAATGTCAACACAAGTTTCATGGGCGTACATTGGGTATACATTTTAATTTTTCGTTTCTTTAAACATCCCGGCCGGGCCCCGGTTTGGAAATGTGACCTAAGCCTTTAGTACGACTTCACCGCGAACGTTTGTTCTGTCCTCTGCCCTTCTCCCACCCTCCCTGCATGTTCTATGGATCACCCATCGTACAACCATGCAGAAGTGAACATCTTATGGGCAGCACACCAGGTCCACCACAGCTCAGAAGATTACAACCTGACAACGGCACTCAGACAGTCGACCACTCAAAAAGTCGGCACCTTCTTTGTAAGGATCTTATCAAATTACTTTCAAACTTTAACGTTTTGAAAATATGTAGATATTTGAACCACCAAAATTTGCAACCATCCAACTCCGGTCTTTTTAATCATGCCATGACAGGTCATTGTTTTATGTTTTGGTAGAAATGAATTGCTATTTTTTTTTTATTCATTGATTGATGATATCAATGTTAACCAATAACATTAAACTGATCTGTCGGTCCCCTGAGATCTCCTTGAGCATGTTTGACTGTATGTGTATTTTTCTTTTTTAATTTCAGTTTGCCCATCTTCCTTTGGCTCTTCTAATTCCGCCAGCAGCGTTCTCTGTTCACAGGCAGTTAAACCTGTTATATCAGTTCTGGATTCACACTGAGGTAAGCACCATTCCATTCAATGGATGGGTTCGTGGGTTATAGTCCTTTCCGCAACATGCACAAGGCGGCGCCCAACTCCGTCTCAATATCCCGTTTTACGCACTACAGCAGGTGACTAGTTCACTAGTAGTGGTGTTTATTTAGCTGTCATATCCTTTCCCAAATACTGAGTGCCACAATCCATTTTCTTGTGTATTGTTTTTGATGAATTACTTTGCAATGCTCACTTGCTGTGATTATGATTATAAAATCTATCCATTTCCATCCCCAATGTACATCGTACAGTTGGTGACGTCACTTGGGCCCTTGGAATATGTACTGAATACACCCAGCCACCACAGAGTACACCACGGTCAGTTGTCATTGGAGTGTATACAATTCAGCAAAATTCAACATTTCCTGACACGACATTTCCATAACTTTATTTGTCCCCTTAGAGGGCTTCTCGGGCAGGTTTGAATGTTACAGTAAACTGTCTTGAATTTTGTAATTGTTGCCTTATCCCATTTTACAGGAAGGAACCCGTACTGCATAGACAAGAACTATGGTGGCGTTCTGATCGTCTTTGACAGGTTGTTCGGTCAGTGTCTTTCTTTATACGCTACGGCCACACTAAACCGGTACCCGTATGGAGTGCTGCTCTGGTCGATCTCTGAAGCCACAGATCTGTCCCTGCGGACTGTCTAATACCGGGGATATCTTTTGGTGTTTTCACGATTAGGTTATGGCGTCAATTTGTCGTCGAGTCCTGGGTTGCTTTCAACTTTGAGTTTTAAAAAATCCGGGGCCACGCTGTGCCCCCAATATCCCGGTAGCCACATGATGTCCCACAGGGCCATGGAAGGGCTACCCCCTAAACTGATATAATCATGTTGCTTTATCATGACTGCGAAAGCACCTTCTTTGTTCTGCTTAATTGTTGAAATAATGAACATTATATATTCATACATGATAACATGATGCAAATATACACTGATACGTAGGTACATTCGCCAAAGAGGAAGAGAAGGTCGTGTATGGCCTGACACACCCACTCAACACGTGGGACCCAATATGGGTACAGGTAAGAATTCACTTATAATGCTGCATGTACATGTAAGTAGACACTGACTTCTCATGGATTGAAAAAAAAAACGCTATGGGGGCAGAAATGTCTGGAGGGAAAGAATGGCCCTGGTCCGGGCAAGCCGCCCGTTATGATGATGATGATGAATGCAAAGCAGACGTCCTATATTATATTTGATGAGAGTCACACACGGAGCACGGGATGTTCATATCCTCCAGCCGGTAATGGCCTCACAGTTGAACTCCTATTTGCAATGAGTTGGTAACTGGAAGACCAATATTCCAAATCCTAACTAGGGTATCTTAGTTGGGACTGTAGTGTCCTTTGAAAGGGACGTTAAGTGTGGGTAACGTACAGTCAAAGGGCTAGTAACCCCTCTCTATAAAAAATATAGTCCACAAAAAAAAATCAACAATGGCTTGTCTCCCATCTCCAGCTGTGTCACTATGTCCACATCTGGAAGACATTCTGGGCGACTCCAGGCTGGACCAACAAACTGTCTGTGCTGTGGAAGGGACCGGGCTGGGCGCTGGGGAAACCTCGGCTGGGGTGTATTGAAGACATTCCTAAGGTATGGATAACAAAGTTCTTTATTGATTACCAATTGTCTATGTATAGTCAACATTCAGGACATGTGTGAATGGTGCTATTCCGCACTGCCCTTAGTCTTCACTTACCAGTATCTGTATCTGTATAATCCGTATGACTTAGTAACACACCAACTTCGGTGTCTGTATCTGTATCCGTATCTGTATCAGTATAGCCGGAATAACCACCTTTTGTTTAACCACAGGCAATCGGCACGGCAGCAGCTGGTCATATTACACCAAACGATAGTCACACCTAACCTTTAGGTATCATTTGATATGGACGTAACACAATTTAATGATAACGCTTTATAAACCTTCACTCATAAGATAGACGCATAATGCTATTTTGACATGACCCCAGGTGAAGTATCATGAGCCGAAGTACGACAGTAAGGTGTCCTGGCTGTGGTCCACCTACGTGGCTGTCCATTTTGTTCTGGCCCTGGTTCTGCATCAGGAACTATTCTCTGTTGTTAAGGTAGGTTTGAATAGATTCTTACAAATATGAGTTAACTATCTCATAATGTTACTTCTGATTGAAGATAACCGTTTATTAACCGCAAATCCGCTCTGTTCATCACTCATAATTGTCATTATTTGATATTGTTTTTAATTTCATTGTACAGATAGGTCACTTTTGTTGATTATTAGTTTTCTTATTTATGTAGCCTTCAGTTTATGCACTAGCTGCATGTTCCTGTTCCATGTTGTTTTACCCTTTTGTTATTTAGTCTTATGTTTTTGTATGTGTCACTACTTTAACATTATTTGTTCGAGGAGAAGACCCAGATAAGCAATGGCTGTTTTTTGTCTCATCCTTGTAAAATAAATGTGAATTTAAAAAAAATGCGTTTTCGTCCCTCATGTGTCTCAGACCCTGACGACGGCTGCCATGGTGGGGAGGGTTCTGTTTGTGATGTGGACTCTGGTGTGTGTTGCTGCTATCATGGACAGGAAGTAAGTATAACATGCATCCATGTGTTCATGAACATTGTTATCAGGTTGGCAAGACACTGAATAACAAAATTATTTGAAGACACATTTAACCAATTGTTATAATCAAATAACGTTTCGGAGATCGCCAGTCGCCTTCCTCACTGGTTCAAATGTCATTCCTAGTGTGAAAGGTTCAATACCCACAGTCCTGGGGCAATTACTGACGTCGCATTGAGGTCACCTTAGCGCTGAATGGCAGCCGCTGCAGACCCTTAACTTACGACGTAGTGACTGCCAAGAGAGATTGGTCAACCCATCCAATTATAGCAACAATACAACCCCACAGACAAATACAGGAAAACACAACCTTCTTGGCGCAGGTAATAAACGCGTTTGTTGTTCTGTTTTTCTCATAGGCCCAGCGCACCGATCGTTGACTTCACGCGCTGTCTGGCGTTCGTCCTGGTTGATGTGACGGCCAGACTGTCGGGGTCGCCCGTGGTCCTGCTACCCTCCCCGCTGCTGAACGCCTTGTCAGCCTGGTACTTGATGTCGGCTGTGATCTGGGGCATCAAGTTTCTCAAATCTGTCTTTACGACTAAAACTCTTAAATCAGGTTGACATTGAATAAACTGTTTTATTTCCATATCACGGTCCTGCAAAAAAAGGATCGGTATGCAGAGATTGTTCTTGATTTATATTTATTTCTAAGCAGTTTTTATTCAACAAAATTAATATAGACATCAAGACACTTGCATTTTCAGCACAATATTTTACATGCTTGTGTATAATTTGGTAAAGTGTCAACATGAGATGGGCCTAGGTTTGGTGTGTCTATTTATGTGACTTTTTGTTGGTCTAGAAATGAGGAGAAGTCGTTTGAAAACGATTCTCTCTCTCTCTCTCTCTCTCTCTCTCTCTCTCACACACACACACACACACACACTCTCACACACACATATATATATATATATATATATATGTGTGTGTGTGTGTGTGTGTGTGTGTGTGTAGTCGCACCCCCCCCCCCCTTCACACACACACACACACCAATGGCTAATGCCTAATCATGAATTCCATGTCAATATTTGCTTATCCTCAAAACTCGGACCGGGAGTTGCTTTTAGGACTAAAGGGCAGTATCAATGCAATTGTAAGATAATAATGATAATGGTGATAATTATAACAATTATTATAATAATAATGATAATGATGATAACAATAGTAATAGTAATGATAATAATAGTAACAGTAATGATGATAATAATGATAATAAGTATTTTTCTCAGACATTGTCTTTTAAATATTGTCCATTGAGATAGAGAGATTGGCATTCATATTCATATAAGGTACTGTCTAGTAAGACATATGTAAAAAGGGTACGTGCTTTACGACGATCTAGTTCCTACAGTACCACATAAGCTTCATATTGAGGACTACTTGTGTGTACTTCATTGGCTAATTTACATTCTATACAATCATCCTTGTCGTTCAATTTGCTACTGAACCAGACTTCAGATTCATACAATAATATCGGCAGGATAAACGTGTCAAACAGTTTACAACGTAGAGATACAGAAGATCTAGTTCCTCCTAGTGTACTTTTAATACTAGATAATGCTCTTAGGGCCTTCTTTTGTAGATTCTTTACGGCAGTGCTAAATGTAAATCATGCTTTAGAAATAATTCCTAGGTAACAGTAAGTTGGAACTATGTCGTTTTATGGTATGATGAGCAATATAATGGGAAATAAGTGACCCCTTTTGTTGAATGTACTATAATCTTTGTTTTCCCTAGGTCAAACGTTAATTTCTTTTTTGGCATTATTGGCAAATAGCATTAATTGCTTGTAAAGTATTTCTATATGTGTTTCTACGTGTCTTCTACGTGCCATCTTTTTTGCAAGTTTATTTCCTACGTAACATCATCTAGATATCCAGGGGCTATATTAAGCTCATTGCTGGATGTAATTCCAAATTTCACGTACATGTTGCTGGTGAGTTTTACTGCGGCTGGTCGGATAGCTGCTGCATTGTGCTCAGGAGAGTTACACCTGCCACCTATGGACCTCCTAGAACAAAGGAGCAGAAGTAACATGTGTGAGAAGTGAAATTGTGTATTTTGACATGGTTTTTGTCAACATGAGCAACGATGCTTAGTTAGATTTGATGCATACTAAAGCGGTGCCATTTTAACTAGATGAAGGGTTTCTGGAAAAAGTTACCTGGAGCAGTCTGGCATATGAAGAGATATGCCTTGTAGCACGGTGTGTCGTTCCATGTGTCTTCCTGTGGGCCTGGGCGTGCGTCGAAATGAACGCAGTCTTCAATACCGTCATAGTTATCAGGTTGCTCCGGACCCCAGGAGTTGTACGTCCCTAGTGCAGAACCATCCACCCACTCAAACCTTCCCTCTTCGCGCCAATCGTGCAGGCCGAACAAGAAGGCCCGATTGTCGCTCAAGGAATTGTACAAGGAGATCAGGAAGGCGTTGGTGTCAGCGTCTCGGGGTATGGCGAGGGTGCCGCCGTCGTCATGACAGGTCTCGGCCGCTCCGCTGAAGGTCTTCTCTGTGTTGAAGGCCTTGTAGCAGAGTCTACGCCACTTTGTGTAACCGCCGGGACAAGGTGCTGGAATCACAATTTGTAACAACATCAAGCTAATGTGATATAGAAAAGCAGTAATTGCAAATCTTTACCTATTCTGCATTAGAATACCTTATTTCCAGTTAAGTTGTATAGTTCTGTTATGCCCAGAGTTCCAGATTCTGGCATTAGAATAACTGGAACGTTTTAGATTTGTTAAAGTAAGACGTCTTTCTCCTACACACATTCCACGTGTGTGTCACTTTACGTAACAAACATAAAGTCTTACCAATCTCGCGAAGACGCTGCTCCAGGGCGTTGGTTCGGTTTCGCTCCTTGTTCAGGTCGCTCTTCAATGCGTCAACAGTGATGGACAGTTGGCGGATGTAATCTTGGTCACGCTTTAAGTCTTTCACGGTGGTGGAAATGTTGTCTTGGTCGCGCTTCAATGCGTCAATGGTGGTGGACAGTTGGTGCATATCGTATTGATCGTGTTTCAAGGAGTTAAAATCGGTGGACAGTTGAGATATTTCCTATATGTGTACATGAGAATAAAAAAAATAAAAAGGAGCCTTTCAAAAAGACAACAAAATCAGCGTCAAAAAGATTGAAAACAGGCTTAATGGTGTATTTGTGCTTACCTCTTTATTGATGAACGTCAGAGGGGCGAGTCCCACAGCGACAAGGCTAAGCAGGACGGCAATGCCGGTGGCCATGCAGCTGCGGTGGGAGCGGATGAAGCCACAGAGAGTAAGGCGACTGCTTTTTCCATCCGGATGAGCGTAGTCTGTTAGAAAATAGGACCTTTCAAGATACGAATGCTTCTTTGAAAAGCTGGCCACACGATCATTAGATATTGGAGGAGTTGAAATGGTGGCAAAACATAGTTTGTATATTAAGTGCTGCTTGCTGGCCGCTCTAGTAAACTTGCATCATTTCTTGGCTTTTTGTACGCATATTTAGTTATTTGCATGTATGAGACGTCAATGTTTAGCTAGGAGTTCTACCTAGTAGTAGGAATACGACTTCTAACGCTATATTAGGCCATATGGAGAAATAACATTCAAATGTGGCGTTATGACCTGTGCCTTGTGGCGAAATGACATGTGCTTTGTTGGGAAACGATTTGTCTTGTGGCGAAATAACTGTGGCGAACTGACATTGTTGCGAAACGACCTGCTCCATTAGCAGCTGCACCTTATCTGCAATACACCAGTCAGAATTGTCGGCTGTCGATTGTACATAAATCCTAGTTGTGTACAAAGATCGGCGATAAAAAATTGGAAAGGAGATCTAGATTTTATTGAACACTTAGAAATACTAAACGACATTGCTAAGGGTCAAATTTGACCTTTGAGGTCTTGGCACTAAAGGATATATTTCTTGAATGAAAGCAATCTATTATAACATATAACATTATAACATATATAGTGAACTTTTAACTTTTCGGCCCGTTTGTTGAAGTTTAATATTTTTGACGGCATCCGTATTGCTTTAATATGCAGTTTTAATTTGTTCGTTAAGTCGAGGTACTACTCGTATCATAGTCTGCTGTACAATATTGATGGTTGTGAAAAATATAACCACCGACAAGTATCTAATTAGAAGCCTTTTCTCCAATAGGACAGCTATGTCCCGTGAAACACTTATCTTTGGGACGCCTTCTGTTCGTGATCGCATAATAACACGACTAATAAAAGCAGGCAAAACCCGACAAACACAAGGCAATGGTAGTACTGCAAACCTGCATGGTTACAAGTTTTACCTGCTGTGGAGGCGTACAAAGGGTTGGGTGTGTTCGCAGCAGCGTCTGCAACTGATTGCCATTCAGTCTGTGACTGCTGCATGGGGGTGGTGCCTGGTGGAAATAATCAAAATTATCAGCTTTCTTATGCTACCGTAAGTAGGATCTGCTTGGAGATTAGCGAAGCCGATGTATTACACTGAATGATGGTTAAACCGGCTATATAGATACACAAACAGAAAAAAACTGATCCACGGACATGTGCAGCAATAGAAAGTTGATATTAAAAAAAACATATTTACTTCTTTCACCAGTTTGCTGCTGCTGCTGCATGGTGTCACTTGTCAGGTTTCCTGGCGGACGGGAAAAAAGCACAAACCTGTAACTGCCGAGGCTTGAAGCACAATGTATGGTTTATCTGTATTGCCCTGAGAAATTTATAGAAACCAAGGATTTTCTGAGAAACCAAAGATTAAAGAAAATCCTTTTGCGCGGACAACAAACTTACCTTGAGAAATTTATAGAAACCAAGGATTTTCTAAGAAACCAAAGATTAAAGAAAATTATTTTGCGTGGACAACAAACTTACCTTGAGAAATTTATAGAACCCAAGGATTTTCTGAGAAACAAAGATTAAAGAAAATCCTTATGTGTGAACAACAAACTTACCTTGAGAAATTTATAGAAACCAAGGATTTTCGAATAAACCAAAAATTAAAGAAAATCCTTTTGTGTGGACAACAAACATCGCACGTTTTTCTGGCGAGACTAATATCAATCAAATACTAATACAGACACAACCACTCTCTTTGGTTTTTACATATCAAAAGAGCCGTATCAAAAACAGCTTGAAAAATATTTTACGATTTCATAATGTCTTTATCGTTTCTTATGGATTAAAAGACTGGTGTCGAAAGCAAAGCAAATAAAAGGAATCTAGTTTTATAATGATCTAAAACTACCCGGTTATTGCACTTACATAGAAATAGGGTGTGTTTCGGCGCACCCTAGAAAGACAAGGAGAAAAACAAAGTTTATTCTTTCTTCTTCGTCTAATGTTTCTCACGTAAACGTTTGGCACCTACTGGTAATATATGCGTACTTGTGTAGAGGTACCAGAATCGTCCGATTCATTCATAACTTAATTTACTGCGTAGTCTGTAGAACACCACGAAGAATGGTTGTCTTCTCGGTGCTGAATGTGTAGTCTGCTTAACACTATAAAGAATGGTTCTCTACTTGGTGCTGAATGTGTAGTCTGCAGAACACTATAAAGAATGGTTCTCTTTTCGGTGCTGAATATGTAGTCTGCAGAACACCACAAAGAATGGTTCTATCCTTGGTGCTGAATGTGTAATCTGCAGAACATTATAAAGAATGGTTCTCTCCTTGGTGCTGAATGTGTAGTCTGCAGAACACTATAAAGAATTATTCTATACTTGGTGCTGAATGTGTAGTTTACAGAACGCTATAAAGAATGGTTCTCTTCTCGGTGCTGAATTTGTAATCTGTAGAACACTATAAAGAATGGTTCTCTCCTTAGTGCTGAATGTGTAGTCTGCAGAACACTATAAAGAATGGTTCTCTTCTCGGTGCTGAATGTGTAGTCTTCAGAACACTATAAAGAATGGTTCTCTCCTTGGTGTTGAATGTGTAGTCTGTATAACACTCTAAATAATGGTTGTCTTCTTGGTGCTGAATATGTAGTCTGCAGAACACTATAAAGAATGGTTCTCTCCTTAGTGCTGAATGTGTAGCTTACAGAACACTATAAAGAATGGTTCTCTTCTCGGTGCTGAATGTGTAGTCTGCAGAACACTACAAACAATGGTTGTCTTCTCGGTGCTGAATGTGTAGTCTGTAGAACACTATAAAGAATGGTTCTCTACTTGAAGCTGAATGTGTAGTCTGCAGAACACTATAAAGAATGGTTGTCTTCTCGGTGCTGAATGTGTAGTCTGTAGAACACTATAAAGAATGGTTCTCTACTTGATGCTGAATGTGTAGTCTGTAGAACACTATAAAGAATGGTTCTCTCCTTGAAGCTGAATGTGTAGTCTGCAGAACACTACAAACAATGGTTCTCTTCTCGGTGCTGAATGTGTAGTCTGTAGAACACTATAAAGAATGGTTCTCTCCTTGAAGCTGAATGTGTAGTCTGCAGAACACTATAAAGAATGGTTCTCTCCTTGGTGCTGAATGTGTAGTCTGCTTAACACCATAAAGAATGGTTCTCTCCTTGAAGCTGCATGTGTAGTCTGCAGAACACTACAAACAATGGTTCTCTTCTCGGTACTGAATGTGTAGTCTGCAGAACATTATAAAGAATGGTTCTCTCCTTAGTGCTGAATGTGTAGTCTGCAGAACACTATAAAGAATGGTTCTCTCCTTGGGGCTGAATGTTGATGATAATCAGTTTCCTTCAAAGTGCTTCTGTCAGCAATAGCACAATCAATTCGCTTCTTTGAAGATGTGGGAACTGATGATCATTTGCATTTAGATATTCAGAGGATTGTGTAAAATACTATGTGTCCGTTAACTTGTAGTAATCGTATGCTTTACGTAAAATTTGTATGCATTCTGTGAGTAAATCTTCTACACGCACGTCTTGTTCTTGTTGAATTCATATTTTAATCATGGTTTATTTCCATGTTTGGTGTTAGTAAACATTAGTTTGAAAACACCGTGTCTCATGTAGTGTAGACTGTGTGACATGACAGCTATTGTTCAATACAATATTGTACTACAAGGGACAAATCTTACCAACTACTTTTTCATACATTTTACAAGTCACATGGACTTGCCTAGGTTATTTCGCTCTTTCAGCCCAAACCAAGCTACACTGTAGCTTCCAGCCTAAGCTAATTGGGTATTGCTGTATGTGTATTTCAGATGAAGACCTTAGGGGCACAGCAAGTAAATTTTATGGATGACATCATTGCACACATTGATTTTAGCATGATCTCAAAATAGTTCTTTACCCTCCAACAATATATGTAGTAAACATCTGTAAGTTCTATCGTAAATTTGTACATACAGGAATGGATTACTTACTTAGTTAATGGACGCAGGATTAAAATACTTCTTGGTTGTGACACCTTGTTTTATCACTTCAATTCTTATATTGCACTTAATATTATATAAATGTGGGTTTCCTGATTTTTTGCACTCATGCACATTGGATTTGCAGGTAAATTTAGTCTGTAGACGATGTTATCCATAAAATCTACTTGCCTTGGCTTCATTTTAATCTGACGCTGAATGCTGTGACGCCTCAACTACGAAATGTACAAGTTCCCCTAACATTGGAGACAGTCCTACATAGAATGATTGACACAGTAAGCTACCCTAACCCTAAACACTACATGTATATGCCTGTCATGTTTAGTAGATTGTCATGACTTTTTATCATATCAAAGTCTGTATCACAGCATTTGATACATCATAAAATTGTGACTCATTTACAGAAACAGTAGGGTCTAAATGAAAGAATTCACATTTACATCCCAAAAATATTACTAGTCAATACACTTTCTAGTTTTACCTCATCATCATCAAGATAAGGTAAAATTGTTCACACAAGTTGAAGAATTATTGAAAAATAAATTATTCTGAAATAGTCTTCAACAAAATAAGTTTTTCGTGACTGTGATCATGATTCAAACACTGGTAAAAGACACAAAATGAACATGATTTTTGACCTGCTAAAGCTATACTGATTCAACCTTAGGTGTATAGATGACATCCTCTGGGAACCACCATGCAAAAGTGTTCTCAATATTTTTTCACAACTTCTTTGACTAAATGAAATGAATTTGGCATACTATAATAACATCAGTATCTAATTCATGCTTATTTTGTGGTTGCTTTGCACAACTTATAGCCAAAAACTTTTTTTAAACAGACAAAAATTCATGCTTATAGGGATGTCATCCATTTAATCAAATCAACATTGCCTAAAAAGTAAATAAGAAGCAGAAGACCAATATTTTTCTGACACGTTTACTAAATTAACTACCATCAATAACTAACTTGTCTAGTATGCTAGCAGTAAGGTTTCTATAGTACCTGTACTTGTAATCTACACGTTACACCAAAAAGCAGTTACTCAAGCAACTGGATATAGTTATAAGTTGTTTGAGTGAACTGCCTTTGGGTGTATTTTATTACCTGTCTAACCTCAATCAACGTATCTAAAGGTTAGTAGACAAAATGTACTAAGATTAGTAAGACTAAGAATCAGCTGAGAAGTTTAGAGAACATGAGATGCCTCAAGCATGTTAGATGGACTCACAATAGAATGCTAAAACTTAAACGTTCTACATATAGCAGCAGAGCTGTACCCATCTGGTGGAGAACAGCACAACCTGACAGCACTGTTACTAAGGACAGCAGTTTTCATGAAAGGAAAGCAACACGGCAACACCCTGGATTTCATTTGGGGCCAAAACTGCTGTTAAGGCTTAGGTTACATTTCCAAACCGGGGCCCGGTCGGGATGTTTCAAGAAATTAAAAATTAATATGTATACATAGAAATATACACATATCATGCCCATGAATCTTATTTTGAAATTCTGTGTATGTTGATGACTTTTATTTCATTCTTTTCTCTCCCGGGCCCCGGTTTGGAAATGTGACCTAAGTCTTTCAAGGACAGCAGCTGACCCCAGCATTTTCATGCAAGAAAAGCACAGCAACACCCCTACTAGTAAAGAACAGCACCGGGTCATCTTGTATTTAACTTGGGGCCAATACTTAGGATGTATTATTTTGGGTAATGCCTTTTTGTTTGTAGAGATCAGATATTTTACCCGTATGTTGCTTCTTAGTGTGACAGCAAGGGGAAATTTGCGACTATAATTTGTCCCCAACAGATACCCACTTTAGGAACAACTCTAATGCTGCCCGTCACTAGCTAGGGTACAGTCATAGTGCTATTCTCAAAGAGATGGCAAACAGAAATATTGTTGTTTTCCATACTACATGTTGCTGGGTTACAGCTCAGGTGCTATTCTTCCAAAACTAGGGTTATCAGTCCTGCTGCTGACCCTTGCAAGCAAGTCACAGCTTTGCTGCTATTCTTCCAAAACTAGGATTAGGTCCTGCTGCTGATCCTTGCGAGCAAGCCTGGAACAGCTTTGCTGCTATGCTAACCTATGATTAACAGCACGAAGGCTGTATGTGTATGATGCAGGCTAGTGGACTCAACCAGTGAAGTACAGCATAGCTTCTTCATCCTCTCAGGCCACACCAATTTAATTTCTTGGTTCACGGATTTTTTCATTAAAAATATGGAGCGAGAGGGCGAAATAAAAATAAAAATTGTAAAATGGTTGGGGTAAAGGTAACGACTAATCCAAAACATAAAGAAAAAAAGTTTTCTGCTTGAAAAAAGTACAAAAACACTATTATCGTACAGTAACAGCACCTGTACCCACACTTTAAGGAGCTTATTATATAAAGGCCAATTTGCTACACCAGAAAGTTGGTGAATGGCTTCATTAATGGTGGAAATTTGCTGAGTGGTAATTTTTATTTTTATTTATTTTTTTCAAAAAATAGGAGCGAGCGAATCCGTGAACCAAGAAATTAAATTGGTGTGGCCTCACTTAGAAATATTTGAGTGAGAGAATGAAGATTCTTGGCAGTTTTAATAGGTTTGGATACAGGTTACAGCATTGAGGCTTGTCTAATTTACAATTCTGTCACTATTTCCCTTTCTTCTTGCTGTTCTCCTTATCTTTCTTGTCTTTTTCACCTTTCTCCTCTCCCACAATAGATTTAAGAGCATCCCTGAAATTAGAAAAAAATACATTTTGGATTATGGATACTTGTAAGCTTCACCTGTTTTACAGCTGCACAATGGTGATGAATGAGGCTTTAGAATTGCTTTTAAATTTGGAACTTACCAAGAAAATTTGAATGTTTGTATGTAGTTAAAGACCAATGCAGACAAAATTATACAGGTGCAGATCTATAGATATGTCAAAGGTTACCAGGTACATGTAATAAGATACACCAAAGAGCAGTTACTCAAGCAACTGGATATGGTTTTGGAAACAGATATTTCAGACAACCATCCTATGTCTTTCACCAGTGACACTGGAGAACCTCCCCAACAAGATTTCTTCATTGTCACAAACAAATACAACGGAAGGTTGGAGTGTTTCCAAAATCATATCCAGTTGCTTGAGTTACTGCTTTTTGGCAAATCCATACATCTTTTTATTTTCTGACAGATTTTCAATTTCATGGAATGAAAGATGTACTCACTCTGTCTCCTTTATCTGTTCCTTTAGTCTCTCCTGTAAAGCAACAAAGAATGTTTAGATGAAGAACGTTTGCTCAAATCTTATTTATACTTTATGTTACTGTTAGGCCATATTGACTTAATTAACGTTAACTAAGATGTTTTCCTGTGGGGACCACAAAAATGATGAGAAAGAGAAATTGAAGTAAGGCAGTAAGTCGCCTACCATTGTCTTCCGAGACAGATGGATGCTAACCGGTACAACAGATATAATGACTTTACATGTACCTTGTAAGCAGTGCTCTGAGTGGTCTTGAGTTTGTGCTGTAGATCGTGCAGAAGGGCCCGGTACCCGACCGTGTTGTGTAGAACTCGGACGTGCTTGTCACCTGCAGACACCAGGTATTTACTTCCTAGGTCAAAGGCCACAGCCGTAACTGGTTCTGAAAAAAGAAATCAATAGAGAGTGTTTTCAGGCGATGATGTCATTGGAACACCAACATGTTTCAGCATGTTGTACTTATAGTTAGTGGCATTGTGTTAGTAATTAGGGAGCTTGGCACAGAATAGGCTCTAATCCTGATGCGCCTGAAAGCCCTAAACAGACACGACTTTCGTCACTTCAAATGAGTATCTGACTTCTGGAAGGTAAATGGTAATGAAGTAGAGGGTTGGGCTCTGTCTTTTAATACTTTGCCCTAGATACAACAAACACCTCACTGGTCCTACAACCTTAAAAAAGATTAAGGATATAGGACTACCTTTTATATTTACCTTCGAGTCATAGATATACCATCTAGATCACTTCTCAAACAACCTCTATCAAGAATGTATAAGTTTACTATAACCCCATAAAGAAAGTAACAGAGGTATACTTAGGAAGTATTGCCTTAAAACACAAAAATGTTGTGTATGCTTCAGCATGTAGTGTTTGTAGTACAAGTGGTTGGTGGCCCTGCTTCTGGAGTAAGAATAACAGCTGTGTCTGTCATTCAACATACCCAGTACATGTACACGCTATTGAAAGGAATAACAGTCCTTAGAAGGGGATGTTATGCTGTGCTCCACTGTTAACTGTGCTTGTCAAAAAGACCTAGTATATTTTGTATCTACCTGCATGAACATCTGTGAACTTCTCCTCCTCCTGCCCACTTTCTGTGGAGTATAGGCTGATGTCGTAACCCTGCGCTATGGCGAAGGAAGAACCGTTGGGCGCCATGGCAACCATACAGTGTGCCGAGCTGTGCAGGTCCCCCTTGCTCAGCAAGCTGGCCTCCTGACCCTTCTGGTACTCAACTGTACAACACAACCACATTATCGTCAATTGAGGTGAAGCATTATGCTTTCCAAAGCATAAAACAGTAGAAGCCATTAAATTGCACAACAGATTACTGCACACTTCTCTTAATTGCATGGGATCCCCAAATCCCATACAGGTGTGGTCCAGCTGGAAAACTTTGCATTGTTTCCCCCTGGATAATTGCACAAAATACACTCTGACAAATAGGGTGTGCAATTAAATGGCTTCTGCTTACTGCAGTACAACTTTGCTCACTCACTCGTCCTCCTGCACATGGTGCGTGAAGCTAACTGAATTCACTAGGGACCTCCACCATCCTCTGTTTGTCGCTGCAAGCTGCGCCTGGTGGAGGGTGATGTTTATGGTGATGCAGATCTCGAGTCACGACTTTGCTATAGCTTCAATTCTTACCAAGCACGTTGCTTCATTTTACCACTACTCTTCAGAAGAAGTGTGTTGGCTTCTTTTACACACAGAGGTTTGATGCTTGAGCTGGGCTGTCTTATACATGTCACCAGCCGAAATTAAAAAGGAACATGTCCAAGCCGGGGTTGACCCCGAGGTCATCGACTTTGTTTGGAGCAGAAGAGGAAGAAGAAACAAAGCAAAAGAAATATTTTCCTTCCATGAAGGTAAAACACAAATGTAACAAGATCCAAGCATTATTTTAAGTAAGAGAAAATAATAACATCTAAACATGTCCTTACTGTTGGTGTCCCAGAGCCTCCAAGTCCCATCCTTAGACACAGACACCATGCGGCTGGAGTCCACATTGAAGTCAAACGAGTACACCCCTGAGGAGTGGCCTTTCAGCTCAAAAGCTCGGGAGACTTGATTGAACTCCCCTCCCTTGGTAAAGCTTACCTCCCAGACCTTAACATCTGGGGTGAACCCTGTAGGGACAACAGATTATCATTAGATATAAATACTATGAAATTGCTTTTTGGCGTTTGTAATTTTTGTTCAACGCAAGCAAATTGCTAATACCTCAAATTTTCGGTCGCACATCTGTCAACCTTTTCAGGAGTGGTGATTCAATTACTCTGAGCACATGACTTTAGGGACACATGACTCGAGTAATGAATTGACGGCTTTGCAACCGAAAAGTTGAGGTAAGTAATTTGCTTGAGTTGAACGAAAGGTACAAACTACAAAATGGATCGTATCAACACAGATGAGCTATCAAGCTACTAGTGATACAATGAAGTTACTATGAAAGTGCACTGAAGTCAGAACTATAGTCAATCCGTTACTTTTTCTCATTTCACCCATGGCCGGGTGCAAAAATGGGTACCATTTTGATCATGATGTCGTAACAGGCAGTGGAAGGAGAGGGATGGGCTGTGCCTCAAACCCACTGACCCTAAAACCTAAAGTAAAAAAATACTATGGGCCTACATTTGCATCACAGACACTTAGCTCCAATACAGAAAATGTATTTACCTGAGCAGCCGATAAACCTGCCACAGGGGGACACAGCTGCATGGTAGTTCTCCATCTGATGAGTGTCGATGGTGGCCAGAACTTCACCTAGATTGGACAGGAACAAGTTAAATGAGTATGGACATTAGATATCCAGGTTAACAATATCTTAAGACAAAATAACAGTTCTACTTGCAGAAGCAGCCCTTCCAGTATTCAGGCCCCTAGAAGCTTCATGGCTAACATCTCTAAGTCAGAAAAATTGGGAACATCCTAGTTCTGTTGATTCATGCTTATGTGATGACATGGACTGATTACTGTCAGCCTGAGAACTGTCTGTTAACCATGGTGTTGGAGGCTGTGATGATGACTGGAATCCATAACTTAACAGAGAATCATGAGCTCCTATTGAATGGATTTTCCATACCTATTAAAGATCAAAGCTTCTATCGGTAGTTCTGGGAATGTTTTCCTTGAGTTCGGGGTAAACAGCCACAAACTCTATGAGAGGAGACCAAAAAAGGCCCTCACAGCAAGAGATTGTGTCACACAGGTCAGGTATGACTGTACCGCTTTTTTAACTTCATCATGCAAGCTGCCACAGAAATGGCAAATGGATTCATTTACAAATGGCTGACTCCAAGTAGGCTCTGTAGGTGTGCATCAGACTCACCAGGATCTGCCCATGTACAGAGGATGGGCAGCAGGGAAAACACATAAACAAGAACTAGTCAGCATCTCACTGAACATATCAATCATGATGGTATATTACACTCTTAATGTAATATATATAAGAATCCTGGCTAAATTCTTTGACATAGACCAGAAGTCTTTTAGGTATATCCTAATATGAACAACCATATATGTATATAAAACAAACTACGTGTAACTTGTAAGCATCTCATTTTTTATGTGACCCAGCAACCCAGACTGACTCTGCTTTCATGCAGCCTAGCTACATGACCCATGACCCCTAGGTTAGAACATACTGTAGCTACATGACCCCATACCTTCAAGTTTGGACATACTGCACATCATACATGACCCCTGACCTCAACATTTGGACATACTGTGACTTAGCTACATGACCCCTGACCCCCAGGTTAGGAAATACTGTAGGCTAGCTACATCATACATGACCCCTGACCTCCAGGTTTGGTGTTCCAGACATAGATGCTTGTGTCAGCAAATGCCGTCATCATGAACTTCCCGTTGGAAGAGATCCCAAGTCCAACGATGTCTTTGATGCTTTTCTGAATAAGAGGAGAAATATATTTAAGTCAGTAAGACTAAGCAGAAAAAACTTAATACATGTACTTAATGTACATGTCATGTACTTAATGTACATGTATATCTAACTTGTCTCTATGTATATGAAAATTATATCTACATTGTATATCACCATGCTTGCCATGAAAGTTGATCTGTTTTGGTAAATGAAGACTAAACTCTCAGTAACCAACACTAAGAAGCCTTGTGACTTACCCAAATTCTTGGCTGATAGAATGGACCAGTCTACTGCTACTTCTGAATGTGACGTCAGAGACACAGCAATTGGTTGCAAGTGCCAGATAACCTGTATCGCCCCCTGTCTCTGTTCAATGCCCGACACAAGGCAACACAGGTTATTCACCTCTTACAACCCACTGCTGCAGTCACAAGGCTCTAACACCATGTCTCAGAAGTAGTACTAGATAGGTCCATTCCACAAACAAGGCTTGGACCCATCCCAAAAATTTAGGTAAGTAATTCTTCTATGTGTTGGTCATATAAAGATTCATTAATCATATCACTATCTATATTTCGTCTTTCCTCCACTGTTCCTCTCCCTTACCTGTGGAAAGTCCTGTTCCAGTGCTGACACATGAATTCCTGTTCCTTCATCTTTTCTGCCAATGCGGAAGACTCTGATGGTGTTCCCATTGTAAAGTGCAACAATGAAGGCCCTGATGGAATAATAACAGTCTAAGTTAAACATTTAAAATCTAAAAATAGGAATATGTCATATATGAATGTACTCAACTGTGTAATCAACTGTGTATATCTCCCTCTCAATTACCACTAAATTCCATCTTTATCTACAGTCACTTCCCTCTTTTAAAAAACGTGTAGACAAATTTACCAATACACAATAGTTTATAAACAAGGATACATGAACATTTTGTCCTTCTTTAAACATGCATATTCATGGTCAACTTGAAGGCAATTACGAGAGTTCTGTGTATCTGTCTATAGCGAATGTTCTAAAACAAAACGTACCTCATATCCTACATAACTATTACAAAAACGTAGACAATGAAGAAGGGTTAACTCACAGTACAGCCCACAATGCTGAGTTTAAAGTGTCTCGACAGTTTTTACCACATTACCTGTTATCAGGGCTGAACTTGACCGAGGTGGCATGGTCCAACTCCACATTCACCTGGACACTCCTGTGGACACAAAGAACAGTTCACTTACTGCTTCATTCCATCCCTCTATCATTAGACTCTACCACAGTTACTTTGATTTCTCCTTGGGTCAATTGCTACTGATTGGTTAATTTCCTTTAGTTACAAACCATCTGGGTGGTAGATTCTGGTAAATGATTCTATTGGACACTGGCAGGAAATTCAAAGTTCAACAATTAAAGCTGAGTCATGATCGTGGCTCCTCATGTTGGAACGTGAAGCCATGATCATGGCTCTTCGTGCTGAGAGCCTATTCCTGAAGTGTCTTTGTTTTTCGTACGTATAAGTTTGTACAGTTTGTACCTTTTTTAGATGCTTGTTTCCAAGCAGACAATTGGAGGCAAATTTGTTACGCTTCCCTAGCTGTCTCTTTCTATGGTAAACTGCCACCATAACTGAGACACCCAGCTGGGAAAACCTAATAATTTTGTCTACCATTGAACATCTGTAAAAAAAAATGAACACAGTCACTTACTTGTGCTCTTTGTCCTTCCAGTCTTTCAGACTCCAGATGCGTACAGTCCTGTCTGTGGAGCATACAAGTGGCAGTGAGAGTGCGTAGGAAAATCTGTACACATGTACGTGATTACCAGGGAAACAAGGCGTCCTCAGTCATAGGGTGTCCTCTTTTTTTTTTACTAGTGTAAGGCATTCCTAGATGTCCAAACCCCTTCCTAGTTAGAAGCCTGCTGAGTTGGGTTGGATAACAGTCTTAAACCCAATGGTTGATATTGTGTATCATACAAACCTGCTTGGTCTAGCCTGGGTTTGCTTCAGCTAACGTTACCTGTCTGAGGAACTTTACAATATATTAAAATCTTTTGGTGTCAGAGAGGTCACAAACTGGTATCAGAGAGTTAAAAAACTGTGACCACAAATCACCTAGTGGCATTCCTGGTCAATCAGAATTCATGCTTGTCCGACTCAGAGGATCTGCTCCCCAGTGTGAGGGCGTCTAATGCGTCGAATGCATAATACATTTTGTACTATAAAGCATGTCCAGATGACGCCATGACGTATGCCGGGCTAAAAGCCTGGTACCCTGGCTACAATTTATTACATATTAGTACAAACCTTCTGCACATGTTGCCAGGTACTTGGCGTTATTGCTGAAGTCGAGTCCCATGACCCTGCCGCTGTGACCCTTCAGGGATGTGGACAGCAGGGTGTGGGAGAAGGTGTGGGTGCCTGGTCGCTGTTTGGGGGCCGGCTTCGGCTTGGCTTTCCTGGGCTGTTTCTTCACTTTGCTGTTCTTCTCCTCTGCTTGAAAAGAGGAAAATTGGTGAACAAATTTACATCTTGACATGATACATTCTGAATCTGAAAAGATCAATTGCTATATGACTACCAGTTGGTGTAAAACACCAGCTTTGATTGAAGGCATTATGGCACTATAGCACCAAAACCATTTATGTCTAATTAGACTTAGAGTTAGAGCAAAAGCTCCTTGGTTAGAGTAAAGAAAAAGGTAAAGCAATCATCTTCAATTAAACTTAAGTGAAGAACAAGTAGTGAGTGGTAGTGCTGCTTTGCTACAGCTCAAGTTTTTGTTAAGCATACCACGTCATCCACCTTTTTTCATGTACTAGTACTTCAATTTTGTGGGTGTGTAGTGTGTCTGTGCAAGTAGGTTAAAAATCAACCTCCTTGCTCTTTATGCTTGAGGCTTATGCCTGAAGCTCCCTTACATGGGGCCGATGGCCCCTGCGGAGGAAAACAACATTATACATCACAAGTAAAATACGAACTTTCCTTAGGGAGTTGCCTATGCTACCTGCTGAGTACACTGATGCCCTTTGCCCTACACCCGGACGTACGTAACCGTTACCAGTACCAGCCGGCAGCCCCCTCCCCCATCCCTTTCTCCAGCCCTGCACCACTCCCCCTCCGAGCTTACCTGTTTTCTCTTCCTCCTGCTGCCCCTTACCCTGTCCTACCCCGCACAGCAGCACCAGTAGCAGCACTACGGCCCCCACCGCCGCGGTAACGGCCAAAGCAGGCAGACCGGCGCTCTCTTCTGCCACGTTGTCCGCCATGTTTCGCGAGGGGCTAGATGCAGATTTTTCGTATGTCGTAGGCAGCCTATCTTGATTTTTCACAAGCCGTCTTATTCAAGTAATTCGCAGTGATACAGCCAAATTTTGTGTAAAAGTCTTACTCTACTCGAGTTTAATGCGATTTTGTGTCCGTTTTTTGACCTGAATTTAGCGTAAAGCATTGTCGGGAACCCCAATACAAGCCCTCCTTCATGTTCCCTTTACTGGACTAGTCGACTAATCAATGGGGAGGTAGCATTAGAATAGCAAAGCTCCTTGGTTGCAGTAATATTTTTGAGACTGAAACTGTTAATTAATGGTCGTTAGTCATACCAAGTAAATAGAAAGTTATAAGGTTTTTGACAAATTCTCACTTATATTACAAGAATAAAGAATTGTATTCTTGCTTTTGAACACAAAAAAAGTGAGACCTTCTGAATACTGGACGCCGAATGCTCCGCTATGTTTACAGCCAGCTGACGCTTGCCCAGACACGCGTGCTGATCGTGTTTGTTTGTTTCGTTTGTTTACATCGCTAAAAGGGTTCAAAATAGCAGCTACGACTGGAAAAGTAGTGCAGAATGTCTCAGATGAGGATCACCGACACGTTCCAGAAGGTAAAGAGGCCAGGGAGGACTCAGAAGCAGGGAAAACCGGCACAGATTGCCGCTAAATCTTCACAAGGTAACGTTAACAGGGTTATCTCCGAGCAGATGTTGGACACTGTGTGGAATTTTTTTTATCGGACAGGGATCCTGACTGTCATAAAATGTTACTATCTTCCCTGCAACATCTGTGAATTTGGATAAGCCCCTGGCTGCATTAAACGTAAACTTTAAAGTGTTCGGCGGACCATCCCTTACCCTTAAGAGGGTGATTGGGGAAGATGTTGGCCTCCAAGATGGAGACCTCCTGTCTGTAAGTGTATAGCCTGGTTACCAAACCCCAGCCATATCTCAAGTATATTTTTGAGGTTGGGGTATGGTATCCAGGCTAGTAAGTGTAATGCAAGACAGAGTTGTCTGGACTGGAGGGATTTCATAGTGTGTCACCAGATGGATGACTGAACTGACTGAACTGAATGTCTTTGTTACTTTGATAATACACTTGCTACAGCATAGTCTTACAATACTGATATTGTATCCCTTCTGTCCCCCACCTCTTATGTACAGCCCCCGCCCAGAGCACGAGTGATGCAGCAGTCCTACAGAGACAGACAGATATCCAACTCCTCAAACAGTTCGACCTGAACCCAGACTATGGGCCCAGCATAGGTAGACAGTCTGTACACATATTACATTGCAATTGCTTTAACCTGAGTTACCTCTAGTCTGTAGATACAGCCAGTAAATACAGATATATTGAATGAATGGATGAACTTTATTGCTCAACAATTGCACAAGGTACAATGTATGGCAACCAATAACAGCTACTAGCTTTAGCTATATAGACAATAGTACTACAAGGCTACATACTGAACAACAAAATAACGATTCCAGTCATGTAGTATGAATCAGTGATCTGGTCTTGCATTTGTAATTAAGTATCATATATTATATGTATGTATGTATGTGTTTGTATGTATGTATATATGTATATCTATCTATCTATCTATATATGGGCTTTTGAAAGTGTTGTCTTAAATTCATAGCCATTTTATAATTTGACAAATTTGTTTCCTCCACAATTTCAGGTATCACAAGACTGGAGCGATGGGAGCGTGCGGAGAAGTTTGGGCTGACTCCGCCCGAGGATGTGCGAGACTTGATTGTACAGCATACAGAGGATGAGGAATACACACACTGGTAGGGCACTTTTTGTTTTCAGGATGAGGTTCCTTTCGTCCAGTAACTGTGCAAACGAAATAGGCTGTTGGCTAAATATGTACCCAGAATGTAATACTAATAGTAAAACCAACTAGTCCCCAAATACTATTCGGTTGTTGTCACATTTATCTATTCTAGACACATTGCATAACTAAAGTCAGATTTGACTTTCTCGGTGCATATTCAGCCTTTACTCATTTGCATATTTGTGACTAGACAAGTCTCTTTGGTGCTCAATCTTGGCAAGAATTACCTCTATACACTCCCTTAGTAGACAGAAAGGACTTAAATTGGTACAGGTTCCAACTATTACTGCAAATTAGGGTTGTAGCCAGCACCTGTCCTTTAGTCTTTTGAAGGAATTTTGCAGCTGGGGACTGAAAAAAAGTTTTCCCCATTCCGTCCCCTGGGACAGACAATAATTGTTATGTTAAAGATATAAAAAAAACCTGAAGCCCATGTGTTCTTTTTCACCAAAACAGATGCCATTGAACAGCTTAGTCTACAAGCACAATTTGCACCTCAAAATGCAGGAAATAGTGTTTCCCAGGGACCCAGACCCCCTAGAAATGATGCGCAACGTCACGCCATGCCTTCGGTGCTCGATAGGATTCCCATTCAAAATCAAGGGGACTGAAAATAATTTCAGGCTGGCTACAACCCTGCTGCAAATGCATTCAAGTTCATATACTGGTTTCAATTTTTCACTTACAGAAATTTACTTAGTAAGTGCTTTACAATTGTGCATGGCAATAATGTGCAAAACTTATCCTAAGATTTCATGATGTAAATGCATGTAATTCCAGTCATCTGCAAATGTTTTATCTTCTCTACTTTCTTCTCCATACAGCCTGTGGAATGACTACAAGCAGATGTTGTGAGCTGTTTTGCAGCAACTTGGGGCATGCTGTAATATTACATTTAGGTGTTGAAATACACTCTTGGTTGAAATATGAAGAGAATCCTCATCGAACATTTGGACAGAATCTTATTAGATTTCATGGCATTAACTTGATTAAGAGCTCATTCAGAGATACATTAACGTTATTGGTGTCATTGTCAATGTTTGCAAGGGTAATTTTGTTTTAATAATGATAATCTTTATTGCATATTCATGCCCGAGGGCTAAATGCACAAAATGACCACATGTGGTCTTATGGATGCAGTGGAAAAACTTAACTAATACAATGATTATTAATACTAAGTAGTAAGTAGTAATAGATGCTAGGGTCACATCTCCCAACCGGGGCCCTGTTAGTCCATTTGCTGGGATGAAATAGAAAACTCAGCTGTATAGTTTATATAGTATACTATACGTGTACGTTCAGTAATATATTTATGCTCAGGACTATTTCTTTTACCTTTTGGGGTCTTTTAAGTTTTATGTCTTGTTTTTGTTCCTGCAAACTGCCCATCTGGGCTTAGTTTAGAATCCTAGCAGAAGTAGCAGTGTAACAACAACTACTGGTTATTATACATACGTTATACAGGTATATGTAGACTGAGACATAGAATTACATTCTACATGGAAATGTAGTTGAGGGTAAAATTATTTTTATCAAGTTATTATTTTGCTTTATCAATTTATTTGTTGACAATGTATTTGACATCCGTAGGGACAGCTTACATTGCCATTCTATCCAATAGTTTTATCTTTTTTTTTTTAATCTTATATCATGGAGACCTTATTATACATGTTGTTGTTTGATACATGGTGAGAAATGTAGAGACACATTTTACTTTATGTTCATCAAAGTATGAAAAATTGACACATTTACTAGCAAAGTATTACTGTAACAGTTGTCTTCCCAAATGAAAGAAAATGAATATACAATGTTACTGTTTTATTGTTTGCTTCGGTTTTTTTAAAATCTATATTGTCTTCCTTTAAGACTTACTATAGATGACACTTTCAGCAACCCTTCAATTGGCCAGGCCCATAGGTACTTGACGGCAAACACGTCTTTAAAGGCATACTGTACTCCATACGAGAGAGTACCAGTTCTGCTAGTAATATTTTTCTGAATCCCCAAACGTAATTTTATCGGCTACTTGACATTGAACCCGGACAAGAGTGCAGTTGCAATAGAAAGCGTTAACCTGGCCCTCCGAAAGTACAATTAAATTACAGCAAGGTGTAACACATTATAATGTGAACAACCATTGGACAAACTTCAACTTTGTAGCTCTTAAGATATATTTGGTTCAGCTTGATAATTACTTTTGCACTGTGCTTCTGGATACTCGTTGACAACTCGTTGGCAGTCATATTAACTTTATTTCCTGGCTAATGTATTTACTGGCCGGCCGACTCCTCTAGCGTACTATTGACTTTTTTGGTCCAATTTCTACAACTAGACCACCGATCCACGAAGCCTGTTAGAGGCTATAAAATCAGGCCAATGACGTGAAATAACGTCCTTGCTGGGCGCATTCAGAGCAAGCCCCTAGGGGGCACAAGATGGAATCATCTCACTCAACACCTGCCCACATACCAAAACAATCCATCCAGGCAAGTTATCGCGTTCACATAGACATCCACCCGAAAACATGGACTTTCTCGGCAAAGGTGAGGAGTCGTTGGCACTGATATATAGAAATCAACAACTTGAAAAAATGTGTTGAGCGAATTAGGGAAAAACCGGTTAGACCCACTTAATTAAGGTCAACAAGATTAGCATGAAAACAGCGTTGTCTAAAATCCAGGTGTTGGTACACCACACTTACCACAAACTTTAGCCGAATTCGAGAAGGGAAACCATGGACGCGAAACTTACAATGATAGCTGCGATGCTATTCTTATCAACGGCTTGTCAGACTTTAACTGCTGACAACACACAACACGGCCTGTCTCCAACCTACTGGGAATTTGCGGAACATTTCGTCGGTTTGGCTCGAAATAAGCCGATAAACTGGACTATGGTGGATCAGCTGGTCAACACCGAACAAGTCAGCCGACTGTGCTTCAGACAGAGCGCGAAACTTCACGATGATACTGTCGCGTCCAAGACTTACGCCGGTCGAAGTAAGTGTTCATGCTGGAATGAATGAAAGTCCTATTACCGTGAGAATTTTATGTACATGCATGCCTCGAGGACGATTTTTAGTAAACTCAATCTACTTACCAAGACGGCCGACAATGTATTATATTCTGATTCTTAACAGGCTCAACTCAAAAGAAAGCAAGGATACATGTCACTACTATATGTTACTTTACACGCCATAAAACCTCGTGGTCTTATCTGTTCTTTGCTTGGCAAGTAGTTGGCATTTGACATTCGGTTTCCCTCTCTTACCCATAGTGTTGGACAGTACTGGGAAGAGGGTCCCTTCGGGTCTGTTCGAAGGGAAGTGGATTGACTTTGGTAGCTACCAGGGATGTACGGTGGACGCCAACAACGCTCCTGACCTACCCTCAGACTTTCGAGCCACGTACTGTCGTCTGAACTGGGGAGGGATACCAAAGGTACTAGTATTCAATATCGATACGTACATATGGTGTATGAATGAATGTATTATGGTGTGGCATGGTGTGGTGTAGCCCTGGGAAGCCAGAACCGCGGACTGTGTTTGTGGGATTATGTGTGTGTGTGTGTGTGTGTGTGCGTGTGTACGTGTGTGTATGTGTGTGTGTGTGTGTGTGTGTGTGTGTGTGTGACGCCAATACGGCAGTAATTGCCCCAGGTGCGACCATGCGACAGTTTTAACCCCTCAGACCGGGAAGGACCCTTAAGGTGGGGTCACACCTGCGCGCATGGGAGTATTAACCTCCACCAGGCCCCACAGGTCGTTGTAAAAATAATAGAAATTGGACAAACGTAAGCAGGTAACATGTCAGACGAGTTAGCTGGGTCGCTAACCATACTTCACGGTCAGCTAACTCATCTGGCATGCTATGTATCTATATTTGTCCAATTTGTACTATTTTTCCCGCGACCTGTGGAGTCTGATAGAGACTAAGAGCGTTATACGCATCTCAAACGGACTTGAATATATACGCATGGCCGACCGTAAGTTGCTGTGTCTCTTATCTCCTCAAACAAGGGACCTCCGTGTGTATGTATGTGCATGTGCATGTGCATGTGCATGTGAGCGTGCGTTTCTGTGTGTGCCCTACAGCTCCCTCCAGGGCTGACCTTGGTCACGGGTCTATATATCAGGGAGATGTTGTCATGGCAACATTGACGTCTATAATATAAAAGTTTTAAAACTTATTTGCAGGAGTTTGCAGCGGGTGTGAAGCATTATGTACAAGGCGTGTGCGTTCCGAGCAGCTGCGCGGATGTGGACGTTACACGGTTGGCAAACGCAGGTACTGCAATTATAGGTCTGGGAACGGATCAAGATTCATGTAACCTTAGGGTATATCTAAGCTGTCCTTACTTATAAACAATGAGGCGATCCTGATTGGCAATCAGTTTGATTTTACTAGTGAAGGTGTGGCTGCACGTCCGTGAAATATTTTTTTCGGAAATAATTCTTTTGCTTACTTATTATTTTTTTTTCGTTTTGACAGAGGATGGTGAGGCTTTGGGACCGGTATTATCTTTGTCCATATATGTGTGGATGTTTGTGTAGCTGGTGCGTAGTAGAATTTTTAAAAAAAGATAATGTTGAGTTTCTTTTCTCGAGGTCTCCTTGGCCTAAAACCCATAGCATCTTGGAATATTGAAGGAGTCTTGTGTCAGAGGGAAGAAGACTACGCCACTTACTCAAACAGTGCTGTCACTGCAATGTGAGTGGGAATTTTAGAATCACCTGATATATATTTCTCCGTGTTGTTTATCTTAAAACACAATGTTAATGAAGGCATAACTTTTTTATACTTACGCAACCAATACTTGCTAAAATTGGGACGTAATCAAATTTTGGGCCAACTTCCGATACTCCAAATTGGAGCAGCGTGACTGCAGGGTCGGGTCGTAAGTGCCAGATGACCTGTGTCACCGCCCGTCTCTCTTCAATGTCGGAAGTTGATCTCGAAAATACGCTGCTTCCTTCTATGCTAAAGAAAGCTCTGGTTAGCTCTTAATTGAATGCATATCGATCGTTAATTGACGTATTGATTACTTGATTGACTGATTTTTCCAATCTCTGTTAAGTGTCGTCATCGCGATCATTCTCTTGCTGTTGGTCATCTCCGCACTCTACGAGTTCATCTGTACAACCTGTCTCTCAGGAGACACAAAACGCCGTCTGGCAGAAGGCAAGTTTTATGGCAGAATTTTTCTTCTAATGTGCTTGTTGATTAGCCTGATATCAAGCCGTATTATTATACACTGTGCGAAAGGGTGTCATTTCCGGACGTTTCTATGTTTGTATACCTCCGGATCGGGACCGTTTCTGGATATATCCGGACAATATCCGGACGAAATCTGACATGACTCCCCTGCGTTTTCGGATAATTTCAGGAGTCCGGAACGGGACCATTTAATTCCTGCCTCATATCCGGATTTCCAGTAATGGAACGTTTTCGGACTCTTTTGAGACAAAACACGTTCCGAATATTTCGTATAAATCCGGATGATTTCAGCAGTCCGGAACGGAACCAAATAATTACGTCTCATATCCGGATTTCCAGTTATGGAACGTTTCCGGACTCTTTGGATACAAATCACGTTCCGAATACTAGTTTCGTATAAATCCGGATAATTTCAGGAGTCAAGAATGGAACCATATGATCATGTCGAATATCCGGATTCAAAGTAATGGAACGTTCTAGGACTCTTTGGAGACAAAAGACATTGGCTAATATTTCATGTTTTCTGATCACGTCCAGAACTTTTACGCCCCGGAATGGTCGCATATGCTGAGCATTTCCGTATTCCAGAATGGAGCCGTATTATCATGTCTCATATCCGGATTCCAAATTATGGAACGTTCTCGGACACTTTGGAGACAAAACACGTTCCGAATATTTCATATTTTCTGAGCGCGTTCGGGGCTATTACGCCTCGGAAAGGTTGCATAAACTAAAGGTATACTGAAACATCATAGGAACAATACAACACATTATTTCAGAATATCCAGTAACTTTACGATCATGCTAAATACCTAATATTTAACGTTTCCTGTCCGTTTTAACCCCGAAAATGCTTACTCGGTAAGGCTACATTTTGTGAAAGCTTTTCAAAGACTTTCCTGTATAAATCAGATGACACAAGTATCACAACAAATACATTATGTGGAGGAACAGATCATGTTAACGTCAAGGGGCAAATCAATATGCATTTGTCTCTTAGTCATACGAAGGAAGTTTTAGCTCACTACAACCTCATTGGTCTTCACAAAAAGTGAAGCTCGAACGAAGCCAAAGTTAAACAGTTCAGACAATCACTGTCAGATCCAATAATATCAAGCCCAAGTCAATAACATCATAACAAAACTGATCAGTTTAAATGTACAATATCAAATGTACAGTATCCGACACAAGTCTAACGTTATATACCATACAATCAATATTCGTAGGATAAAAATGTAATTGCGAAATCAGTACGACAGTCCATTTTCAAGTCCTCTATAAGTCCGTATCGTGTTGACTGTGGAATCATCGTCCGGGGAGCCCTCTTCTGCGTCTTTGTGGTAGTGGACGATCATTGGCGACGGAAGATGCTCTGGCAAGACCCCGCAATATCGACGGCACGTCTCGAGGACAGCCCGCTCCGGCACTGTCCGTCTTCAGAGTAGAAACAATTCTGGCAGGATGCAACGGCACCGGGCACAGACTGTCTTAAGTGTTACGAGGAGGTAGGCCTCGGTCGTCGCCATGGCAGGACAGGCGATTGGGAAACAGGGGCTCAGCGGCTGGAATGGAAAAGAACGGCTTGTAACTGCCCCGAACCCATGAACGGTACATGTAAAATTATTCAAACAACACGGCCATAACAATCACAGCAGGACAAGACGGGGGACAAAGGCAGGAATCTGGAGTCGGCTATCATCAAAGGGCGAGGGCCACACAGATGGCACAGATAAGGACCCCAAAGAACGAATGGAATTTGAATATGCACACAATCACATTGGTCCCAGTAGTAAGGAGATTACAGTTCCTCCTTGGTTCTATAAAGATTTAGCCAGCCAAAACAACAGGACAGAAAAGTTTAGAAGCAACTGTTACGGCACTTACAGCACAAAATAATATGAGAATTTAACTAACTATGGAACGGGCAATTTGTAAACAAGCCGGGGATGACACGCGGGGGTTCCAACTGAAAGAGAAGTGATCTATCATACAACAATCTTTACAAAAAGATCACACTACTAATTATTAAATACACAAAACACTAGGAAGGGATACCAGACATTGCTGACAGACATATACGGAACTAAGAACGGTAACTGCTATGTATATACAATATATGTACTAGAGAGCTACACTACTCACTTCTTCAAGTTCTTGGTCCGGTAGCGGCTAGCGGCTAGCGGCGGCGACAACTGATGTTCAAATCTAGTTTCAAACCTAACTGCTGTCACCAGCTGGTCTACTATTGGTCTAGTCAAGTCATGTGACTTCCTAATATGGTCTTGTTACCTAAGGACTCCTCCAGATGGTTCCAAGCAAGTTAGTGTCATCCATCATGCCTGTTTCACAGAAACACATGGCATTGTGCATTATTTTTGTGAATAAATGCATCATGTACTTACCAGTTTCAAAGTTGTACACAGCAGCAAACGCTGTGGCGCGGTGTAGGCTGTTATCTGCAGCGACTTCCCCAGTGCCTGGCGCACAGTTGACATGCCAACGCACTGGTCTGCTCGGCACTTTGCACAGCTTGCATAACCGCTTTACGAGTGCCTCGTGATATTGTCCGGATATGGACCATTCCCACATAGCAACGCTGGTATTCAATATCACGAGTGACTTTTTGTCATGATATTGTCCGGATATGGATCTATCCCAAACTGAACCGCTGGTGTGGAGTGTTTTGACTGAACTTTGTTCAAGATATTGTCCGGATATGGACATATCCCAAACTGCACCGCTGGGGTGGAGTGTTTTGACTGAACTTTGTTCAAGATATTGTCCGGATATGGACCTATCCCAAACTGCACCGCTGGGGTGGAGTGTTTTGACTGAACTTTGTTCAAGATATAATCCGGATATGGACCTATCCCAAACTGCACCGCTGGGGTGGAGTGTTTTGACTGAACTTTGTTCAAGATATTATCCGGACATGGACCTATCCCAAACTGCACCGCTGGGGTGGAGTGTTTTGAGTGAATGTTGTTCTTGATATTGTCCGGATATGCAAAGAAACAATAATACTTGACTCATAATTATTACCATCGCAAAAATTGTTTTCTGTGTCATTTGATTGTGAATGTCGATGTTAGTATATTTGCACATGTATATGGTAGCTTAAGCTTCAATTACCAGAAAATTAAAGAGTAAACATACATCGACATCGGGCATACTCGTTGTAAAATAAAAACACATATACAGAAACAAAAACGTTAATGGCGTGTATTTGACAAGATAGGAAACCTTTTTAGGATACCCAACAAAGCAATCTCAGATTCATGTATGACAAGAAAAGTAATTTGTTAACCATTAAGTGGTCCGAAAACTGATCTCTGGAATGTTTCTGTTTTGGACATCTGTCGTAAATGGAACGGAATATGAATTTGGAAGGAGCGAAAATTTCGGCAAAAAATTGCAGTCTTATTTGTTCAGATGCGCAATAAAACAATCACCGATTCACAATTCACGTATAGAATACCTTTATCAGTAACGGTCAGAATATGCTAACTCCAAATCTGTCCTAAAATCCATGGAATATCTGTCGCGGATATGTCTCGTAAATGGAAGGAAAAGAAAATAGTATGAGTTCGAAAACATGAAACGTCGCTGACACGTATTCGGAAGAACGGGAAATTCTATCCGTCTGGGCATGTGCCAAAACATTTCATGACTCATGACATTCTGAGACATAATGAATATGAAAATGTCATCTGACAATGGCCCAGAAAAAATGCACATCATGTTTCGTGCAAACTCCTAATTTGCCCGGGTATTCCTTAACGAAATATATGGACCTTGGATATGCAAAGAATGTAGAACATATCACGTATTCGGAGGCAAGAAACGTCAATGGCGCGTATCTTGAAAAACAGGAAAGTCTTATTTGTCCGGATACATAACAAGACAATTCCTGACTCATGATATTTCCAGATATGGGAAATATTGAACATCGTGCCCGGACGCAGTCCGAATATTTAGCATGTCCAAAAATATGTCAACTCCGACTTTGTCCGGAAATCACACCCTTTCGCACAGTGTATAGCTCCCGATTCTCTCCTGTCATCTCCACAAATAGAGGAGACTCAGGCTATAACACGGCTGGATACGGGGCTTTTTGCTGATGGAACTCAGTAGACATTTTGATCGAACTCATTACAGAAAGCCCATGCCCGTGAAATGATGTAGACATCAGGTAGGTCAGCATACAAAAAAGGTTCGAGTTCCACTTGCCTTCGATTTCCCCATGACTTTTACTGCTCATTGCCTCCGTGAAACTGTAAACTTATTGACTGCCGTTTGTATGTCAGAGCGATGTTTGTTAGCAAGATAACCAAAGAACGCAAGTATTTGGTATGCGGGTATGCCTTTATACGACAAAGAAATGGCATCAATTACAGTTCGGCAGGGCGCTCTAGCGACATGTCATGGTACTGTAGCTGAACTTCAGGTTTTGGTATTTTGTGTTCTAGACTTGCTCTAGTCATGCTTTTTCAGTTGTTGAAAGCTCTTAGAAAGGATAATAAGGTGTGTAAGTTTTGGCCCCCTAGACTTTTCTTCTGGATGGTAGATGCCAATTTTGTGTCAGATTTTGAAAATGAATAACGTGATGATTTCATTTCATTTTATTTTCTCCAGGCAAAACTGACCGTTTTTTGAAGTGCTTCTCTGTGTACCAAAACACCAAGAAGTTACTGGACACGTACCAGCATCCAGGGCAACTTTCGACCCTTCATGGCATCCGGGTGATCAGCTGTATGTTAATCATCTACGGGCACACGATAGTGATGCAGGTTGACATAGGTACAGTATGTTATCATAAACGTCTAGCTGTGTTCGTATGATAAAAGCTTTAACAGTTATATATATATCCCCCGGGCCGAACGCTTTCAGCTACGTCACACATGACGTCACACATGACGCCATGCGCCAACCAATAATTGAAAGCTGTCATCATTTCAGGAAGGATGGCGTTTTCACAGTGTCGTATCACAACCGTGACACAATTATACGCCTTGGTCCGTACATGATAGGAATCCTGCTAGGATATCTACTCCTACAGACCAACCGTACAGTGCCCAATACCCGTAAGACAAAGGTACGGTAGACATTTATCTAAAAAGTATATGTAAGACAACAAAATGTATTCTTAAGATATTAATGAATTTTGGGTTGTATTATTTTTAGCATAATTACTGTAATGTTATGTAGTTTGTTATCATCACATTGCTGTAGGAAAGTAGGAGGCAGGGAATAGTGGGGAAAATATTTTTCGTACAAAATATGAGACCCGTCTTATCTTTTTACCTACATTCAGAGCAAGAGGAATATTTTGCACTTTGATAATGTAAAGAAATGTAGAAAAATAACACAAATGAACAAAACATATTGTTATCCGTTTTTACATTTTACATCTAGAGTCATTTATTCAATGCTACATGTTTTGATGTAGAGAGTTGTCATCCAGAAGGTTGTTGCTCCCCGCACTAGACATCATTATTTTTTACACATTTTATATCCCCCTCACATGTAACGAAAATCGATCGGAAGACGAGCCTGCGAGCTCAAAATTACGAGGAGGAATGACTCTGATGTCGACGAAGAAATGGCAGAGTTCCCCCTTCCCGCCAGGGTCATGCCTCCTCGTAGTTTAGAGCTCGCAGACTCGTCGTCCGATCGATTTTCGTTACATGTGACGGGGGTATATATACTGTCGACTGGTTCAGTTTACCGCTAAGCATCATCCTACGGTAGCATAATTAATTAGTATCAAAAGCTGGCAGAGGAGTGAAGCCGGCCTAGGAGTGTGTTTTGCTACTGGGGAACCAGGCAAATGGACACCTCTTGGCTGACTACACTCCTTGGCCAGTTTGGCACTATCTTATGCCATTGTAGGATCTGCTTGGAGATTAGCGTTTGTATCACCCTCTTCATAATTCTCTTCTGTTTCAGGTGCTCATGTTACTCGGTTGGATGGTTAGCTGTGCTGTGTGCATCCTCCTCACAATCCCCAAGTACACCTTCGCTACCTACGGCATGGTCCTGCAGTCCGTGGGCTCGGCTAAAGTCAGAACCGCCACTTTTGACAACCCGGGTTGGATGGCATTTTACCGCAGCCTGTTCGCCACCAGTGTGGCCTGGCTTGTGTACGCCTGTAGCGTCGGATATGGAGGTAAGTGTGTGGAAATTTCCTTAGAGCAGAATTTTAAGAACCTTACTAATGCTAGGGTCACATAACTCATAACCGGTTGGGCTGTTTATGAAACGAAAAATAAAAATATATACCTAGAAATAAACAAAAATCATGACCACGACTCTCGAAATCTTACTTTTTTATATTTTGGTCTATTTTACATTATATTTTTCGTTCCCGAAATGCCCAGTCGGGCCCCGGTTTGAAATGTAACCTAGGCATAGGCCCACCCTTATAGCACCCTTCCACAGGCAAGACACTTAGAAGCCTGAAGGCCAACACCTATATAAGACAACAGGGAATGAAATAAGTAACGATAAGAATTGTTATTATACATGAAATAGGGTCTTGAAAATTTATCCAAGACAAACTTATCTTTGTACCAAAACGTCAGGCATTTCATGTTCCACTGTCTTCACAAAAGATAAACCTCCAATAAGGGCCTCGTCATTATGTTTTTACTATCATCATCACCGTAGTTATCTTTATCATCATTATATATCATATCAAAAGCCACATCAAAAGCACTACAAATCTGCAATGTTATTGCCTTTTGCGTTTTAGGTCTCGTGACGGAGTTCCTGTCCTGGAGAGGCTGGGCTCCCCTGAGTCGCCTGAGCTATGCCGCCTACCTCGTACATCCCATAATACTCCACGCCTACACCATGTCCCAGAAGACACTTCTCTTCTTTTCTGTGGCAAACTGGGTAAATTGTTTTACCATCATATTTATTTACATTATCTATCCATTTATTCCAAATTGCATCAAGACATTACCCTGACCTTCGAGGCAGCACTGCTGATGTTTGAGGGTAAATGTGTAAGACAGACAGCATTACAAAGACAATAATGGGAATTTACACATTTCTAACATTTATATACAAGATATGCCTATTAGATATTAGGCCATCTACATAATTTTCTTGAAGAAATATTCAACCACACAGTAACTTGATAAAAAGGTTGGTAAAAAAGTGCGCCATTTATTAGGGTTCGAAACCACGTCGAACAGCCTTCTTAGATCCTAACCCCAGGGCAACTTCGCCACGAAATATCATGATATGGACAAAGCGTGCTAATTAACTTATACGAGGGGCGTTCAATTAGTAATGTCCCTGACCCATTTCCCATAGCAGGAAATTAATGAAACTTGGCACAGTTATTAGTCTTTCTCTTCATAGGAACCACCCAGAGTTATGCATTTCTCCCATCGTTTGATGCAGCTCTGGACACCGTTTTTGTAGGACATCCCAGGTTGGTCCTCCAACAGATGCCTCATCAATGGCAGAAGAGGGACGACCAGGTCTGGGAGCTGTTTCCACAGACTTCCGGCCATGTTTGAATTCAGGATGCCAGCAATTTTACAAGGTCATATGATGGGGCATTATCACCATGAGTTTCTTTCATTTCATGAAAAGTCCCCTTTGGTGTGCGTCCTTTCAAATACAAAAACCGGATCACTGCGCGACACTCAATTGGCTCCATTTCACACCTGGTCCATTTCACACCTGACTCAGTTCAAACACCAATAAATCAGAAACCACAATTAGTTCAGATCTGTTTTTTGCAACATTACCCATAGAGAAATGAATCATCACACATGCAAAATTACATCTATATCAGACAACTGGAAGTGGGTCAGGGGCATCACTTATTGAACGCCCCTCGTAATTTGCAATACAGTTATTATCATGATAATGTTCTAAGTAGTATAAAAAGTCGAGACCTTTTTTCCCCGCAGTGTGTTACCGCCTTTGGTATCATCGTGGTGACGTTTGTCTCTGCCTCTGCTGCTTCGCTCATGGTGGAGATGCCATGCATGGAACTAGAACAGCTCATTCTTGGCAGGGGGAGACAGGGTGGGTCTAAACACAAACCAGTGAAGGAACAGAACGATACAGGTGAGAAAGGAATCTGTTGTATAATGTCACTATAGGATTACATTATTTCATTTCCTTTGGTCTGATAGGGTAAAGTCACTAAAAGTAAATACACTAATACAGGCTTGCGCAAAGCGTCCGCTTTCAGCCCCTCAGTCTTGAAGTCTAACTCTAAGCCTTTCTTTTGGAAAATGAATGTTATCTCATTAATGAGTTGATAAGACGATGCAAAGTGTATTGTAGATCTTTGAATATTGTAAAAATTTGGGTGGACCGGGTACCATTAGTTTGAAAATTGCATTTGCATTTTCTGTATAGAAAACGACTACATGTAGCATGTATCTAATGGTGTTACTTGTGTTTCAGCAGAAGCTGCCCAAGGCGTCAACGAGCTCGAGGTGACCAACAAGGTTATCACCGCTGACACTAAGGAAACCACTGTTAACGGAGAACCTTCAGTGAACAAGAAACAAAACTAATTAACTAATTATGTTAGTTACGTGATCTAAACGGAAGTATGACGTCAGCAACAGGTCAAAGGTCCCTGGCAGTCTTTATCTGCCCCCGTCTCTGTTGATGCCTTTGATGCGCTGCTGTCACCACACATCTGTTTGGTTATCATGACAAAGGCTCCGTCTTATGTGAAGTTGGGGATGGCCAGAGGGCTGGCCGAAAACGTCTTGGTGATATCGCTTTACAATTGTAAACGGAAATAATGTGTTTAAATCTTTTACTATTTGATACCCGTCAAATATGAATCTTCACACGAAATGTAATCTTGTGGTGATTTCACTTTCTGTAACATTGGACAAATGCAAGAGGAGGGTTCACCCTACCCGACACTAAAGAGAACATAGCTGATTGTCTTTATTTAGTTCAAGACTGACATTCATAAGCAAAGGTATTATACTGCCTTAAGATAGAACAACTGGGTGAATACATGTATGTACTCAATACATTAAATTTCAAATTTCTACATAGTCTATAGATTAAAAGCTGTCAAAATCACAGACAGATTTTCCTTTCTTAGCACACAAAGGTAACACTTTGCAAAGTATTGCAACTGCAAATTGCACTGCCCAGATAAGGTTAGTACAGCACGACATGCGCTGGCACGGTCAGTGCTTTCACTTGCCCCTGGCAATTGGGCTTGTTAAATCCTGTGTTAGCAATTTGAATTTACATAGAAATATCTTATCATACAACAAATAACACTGATTTGTACACCTACAGCGAAAACACAGAATCTAGAAAGTATATGTAATGCTAGTTCACAATTATCCATAGGATAACCTGTATCTGCTGTATCTAAAAATCAATTTAGAAAACATTTTCAAAATATTACAGTTTGAAACTGTCCATTGGTTTCATAATCATATCCCTAAATATGCTGCATTTAAACAGATATAGGTTACCCTGAAGATAAAGTTTTAGTAGTGTTATATAGACTGTAAACCACAGATTCATATCTATGAAACTGATAAAACACATATTGTTAAATTTTCTACTCTTTCTGGGGTCCATATGCATTGAGCATAATAGAAAACATTCAGGTAATAAATGATAAATAAATAAGTTTGACACTTAGCAAAAGAAAGGGCAAAGACAGAACTATTAAAGTCAGTTGATTACCCTATTCTAACTTATAGTTTTATCTCAATAACACAATCCTTTAGCTAGAGAAGCTAACTATACTGAGATACTAGAAATATGTATGGCTCTTGAAAAGTATTATAAGAATGTGTACCACTAGTAGCAATAATAACACATGAACAAAATTCTTACCTTTACATTTACTTATATACATGTACATTGTACCTTTAAATGAAAAGTGAAAATGGCTGTTGTATTTGCAAAACAGAAGAATTGTGTGGAATGTTTTTGCCCTGAGCAGTGATTTCTTATCCAAACACATTCTTCCCTTTTAACTTTCCCCACTCCTCTTTCTCGGTAGACTTTATTCTGTCTTCTAGAAGTTTCAGCTCCTTCCTCACGGCTCCCTTCAGGGTGGGGTCCAGCTCCAACACCTTGGAGAAGTCCGCCTGCGCTTCTCTCTCGTTCCAGACGGCCGCGTGGGCTTTCCCACGCCGGAAATATGCTTTAACGTTCCCTGTGGATGACAAAATGGTGCCATGTTAGCAGTATAAGCTCATCTCTGTTGGAATAAAAAAATTATAGCAGTTTGCAATACATATATAGCCTTGACCATATATAGCCATATATAGTCAGTATGCCTCAGTAGGTCATCTGCAGAAACAGCATTGTCTACTAGTTATTTGAAGAAAGTGTTTTGAAATGTCAGGTCACAAAACTTTCACAGTCTGGAGGTATTTTGAAGTTGAATTTGTAAAATTTGGTGTGCTTTAAAACACAGTTCACTTATTTTCTTGAACTGTGCACACCAAATCTTAGGCTGGCCAGAAATTTAATGTGACATATTACAATACAGTTGAACAAAGTAAACTGAAATGCATGAGGACACTTGTCTTTCAATGACAAACTTGAATGTTGTGCATAATAGATACATTTATTCTTTATTGGATAGGGCAAGCAGTGTTTTCACTTCAATAGGAAGCAGACTGAATAAAAGTTCTAACTGGAAGCTATGTAATTCCACTGCCCACCCCAAAAAAGTCTAGGGTAGGTAGGGAAACAGGAAACACAACATTTTTTTCCCTAGGCCTAAGGTTGAACATACCCTCATCTCTGTTGATGACAGCTGTGGTGTGTTCTATAACAGGGTAGTAATCCCCGAGGATCAGTTTACACTGGGAGTAGTTCAGGAGGAGCGGGACTTTCCGGGAGTCCAGACCGACCCACTCCTCGTCTCCGGGCTTCTCACGGATCAGCAGCTGCTCGATGCAGCCCAGCGCCTCCGCGTACTTGTCGGCAGCTTGGTGGAACTGTTTCAATCTGTACAGGTTATTCCCTGGGGACAAAAATTGTGAAGAAACAACTTAGTGTAAGATTGTACAACTTAAAAAAATGTACTAGTCAGCAGCTTGGTGGAAATGTTTCAATCTGTACAGGTTGTTCCCTGGGGAAAAAATATGAAGAAAAGACTTAGTGTAAGGCAAATATACAAAAGTAACGGTCTCCTCTGTCAGCACTGGAACACCAGTGCTGAAGTGGTCGTCAGCACTGGAAGTCCAGTGCTGAGCCGCCGTCAGCACTGGAAATCCAGTGCTGAGGCAGCTTCAGCACTGAATGTCCTCCTGTCAGCACTGGAAATCCAGTGCTGAGGACGTTTCAGCTCTGGAAATCCAGTGCTGAGGACGTTTCAGCATTGGAAATCCAGTGCTGAGGACGTTTCAGCTCTAGAAATCCAGTGCTGAGGACGTTTCAGCACTGGAAATCCAGTGCTGAGGACGTTTCAGCTCTGGAAATCCAGTGCTGAGGACGTTTCAGCACTGGAAATCCAGTGCTGAGGACGTTTCAGCTCTGGAAATCCAGTGCTGACAAATATTCCGCACTGGAAACCGAGTGCTGAAGCCGCCGACTCTAGCGACACGACTCAAGGCGGCATGAGCTGCTGTTTACAATTATAATGAAAATAACCTGTCTAAAACGTCTTCAATCACGTTAGTAACTTGTCAAAACAACTGTGGTAACGTTATATACATAGATATCTACCGCAGCTCGAGCCGTATTCATGGTCCATTACTCATTCACCTCACATGTAACGCCATCATCTAACATTTAATTTTCTTGGCCAAAAGGTCATTGGAAGGTCCCAATTTAGTTACAACAAGAGGAACCGCACTTGTAGTGTTGACTATAAACCGTGAGCTGCACGGACGACTGAGCCTACCAAAGAAACTGCCAAACACACACACACTGCCAAACACACGCACGCACACAATAAAACAACAAGAGCAACTTCAAGTGACGTTATATTATTTGTACCAAACTTTTTTTCACGTAATGTGCCTAAACTATATCTCTTCTTTCCCTATACAATTATTCAATTGTTTGAAAAATGTATAAAGGGAGCCTGATGAAGTTGGTGAAAAGAACTACTAAAAACGTAATAAAGTCGGGACAAAACGGCAACGGTAAATTGATACAGTTCTCTACAAAATTTGGGTCCAATCACTAGCAGAAATATATACGTAGTAGTGGTAGTACATCAATGGGTAGCGATTGATACATAGCTAGGGTACATTCTGGTACAAAATGTAAATCGACAGCTGTATTATACGGTCAAAATCTCTAATCTAACTAAGATTTCTGCGTAGTACATCAGAAAAAAAAGTACAAAAGACAAAAATTTAAAAGGACATAAATGGCACCGCGGTAAACATTCCAAATCAACAAATTATTTCGTGAAATACGAAGATGCATGGAAATGTCAGACTACAACTGTAAGTTGAAACATAAAGGTTTGAAGCTTGTCGTATTGCCTTTTTATCGGCGCCGCTATGCCTTCGGACATAATAAAACAAGAGCAACTTACCAAGCAAATGACGTTATATTATTTGTTCCAAACTTTTGTCACGTAATGGTACAAGTTGTGCCTGAACTGTATCTCTTTCTTTATTCAATTGTTTGAAAAATGTATACAGTCGATGAAAAGAACTACTAAAAACGCAAAATCTCTAATCTAAGGAACAAAACATATTTATACGTAGTGCATCAGAAAAAAAATATATACAGACTGAGAAAAAAATTACCTAAATGGCACCCCGGTAAAAATTCAAAATGAACAAATCATTTCGTGAATACATGGAACTATCAGACTACAACTACATACACGGAGATACATGGAAATGTTACACTACAACTGCCAGGTGAAACATAAAGGATTGAGACTTATATTGTTTTGCCATTTTATCAGCGCCGTTTTCTCTTTGGCAGGGGACCACATTCATAGCACACAAACAAGGTAACAAGTCGAAAGGAAATAACTCAGCCGTACGGACCGCATGCTACGAATGAATATTACGTTCAGCACTGGAACGTTCCAGTGCTTTATAATCGTCAGCACTGGAAGCCCAGAGCTGAAGTTTTTTCAGCACTGGTTTTCCAGTGCTGAAAAGTTCCCGAGCACTGGAAAATCCAGTGCGGAACCCGTTACTTTTGTATATCAGCACTCGGTTCCAGTGCTGACGGCGGTTTCAGCACTGGGTAACCAGTGCCGAATGACCTTTGAACTGGCTCGCCGCCTCTCCGACGCGAGTTCAGCACTGGTACCCGAGTGCTGACGGCAGTTCAGCACTGGAAAACCAGTGCTCGGAAAAGTTCAGCACTGGAAAACCAGTGCTCGGAAAAGTTCAGCACTGGAATTCCAGTGCTGAGGGAGCTTCAGCACTGCAACAAGGCCGTTCAGCACTGGAAAACCAGTGCTGACGTTTCTTCAGCACTGGAAAACCAGTGCTGAGGCCGATTCGACCCATTGATTCAGCACTGGAACACCAGTGCGGAACCCGTTACTTTTGTATACTTGCTAGTGTAAGACTGTACAACACCAAAAAAATGTACTTGTCAGCAGCCTGGTGGAACTGTTTCAATCTGTACAGGTTGTTCCCTGTGGAAAAAAAATTTTGAAGAAACGACTTAGTGTAAGATTGTACAACTTAAAAAAAATGTACTAGTCAGCAGCTTGGTGGAACTGTTTCAATCTGTACAGGTTGTTCCCTGGGGAAAAAAGAAAGATCATAGAGATCTTTATTTGCATGTTCCTGCCCACATGGGCTAAATGCAGTGATTCAATAGTATTGCATGGGATACTAAAGACTATATACTATTATTAATAGGTAGTGCTACAATCAAACAATTGGATAAAACTATCTAGAGCTATGCTATTACTAAAACTATTGTTTGCCTATTCCCTCTTTTTAAAACAAGTATATACGAACTCACAGAGTTTTTGTTGTAAAAAGATAATAAATATAATGATTTAAGGTGGCATCTCATTGTACTTGGGGCACCGGTGTGGCACTGCAGGGTTCATTCACTGCGGCACTGCTTTGTTACTTTCGTGATTTTAAATAATCTACATATTGCGTAATACGTAAAAGTATGACTTATAAGACAACAAAATACAGAAAACGGCAGAAAATTTGTTCTTCATTTCTGAAATTCGTTGACTCATCTACGAACCCCGCAGTGCCGCACTGGTGCTGCAAATGCAGTGAGAGTCCACCTTTAGTGAAAGACTTCATAACACTCCCCCCCCCCCCTCAAAAAAAAATTAGGCCATACCAGGCAAGGACATGCCTGAACAACCACATGAGAAAGGACAAACAAGCAAAAAACAAACAAACAAACCTTCCTCCTGCAGCCGAGGTAGAGCTGCCTTTTTCTCCTCTGGTGTCATCTGCCACGCCTCCTGGCTGTACTCTCCCTTCTTTTCCACCTAAACAAACAAACAGACATATCTAAGTCTGAAAATAAATTGGCCCCTGCAGATTCAAAAATGCCCTTAGGAGGACACAACTTACAGTACTTGGGCAAAATCTAGACACGGTTTTTCCCGATATCGGCGAGCCGACAACCTCTCGCCGACAGCTTTTTTTCAGCGTCTAGATGGAACTGCAATATCGCCATAAAGATATCGGCAGAATTTCTCCCGAAAGGTCTGGAGCATTCATACGATAGCTTAGCAGGGGTCCCCGACAGCTTCCGTGCGTGTGTAGATGTGTCCCGACTTCTGGAGGGCTTAGTAGCATATAACGCGGGCTCATTAGGCCATATAGCTGTTTATGACTGCAAGCGCCACTGGTGTCCCGTGGCCAACGTTCCAGATCCCTCCCGACATATCCACAGATATCGGCAAAAACTGTGTATAGATTGGGCCTTACTCTCTGCTGCAAAAGATATCAACCACTTAAATATCAAGCCCATTGCATCTCCAGAACTCAAAATATCAAAACTACAAGTTCTGCTGGAGAAATTCAGCCACTTTGGCTGCCATGCTTGAAACGTTTGAAACAATGTTGTTTGAATTCTTAAATAAACCGTTAAAGAATTAACTTCAACATGAAATGAAAGCTTTTGATATTCTGGCTATGATATGATACACAGTAAACAGCCAACCTTGAGCAGCTCTATGATGAAAGCCAGGGGCTGGGGTTGTCTAACCAGCTCGTCCAAGTCTGCGTACCCCAGGCTGTTGTCGGACGCCATGCCGCAGCAGTGGCGAGGGTGCTCCTGCTTCCCCTGTCGGATGTCCCGCAGACTCTTGGCCACGATGGGGTACTGAGCAACCACCTGGTACGGAAAGGCCGTCATAGTGTAATAGTAGCAGAGTTGGACAAGTTTTCTAAAATGCACTTTTCCCATTGGGCAAGCACATCTAAAATTTACTTGCGCAAACGAACCTTTCACTTGCCCAAAATTCAAATGTCGCTTATATATACATTTTCAATTCGAGCAATGGAATTCTTATTTTTGCCTCTATTTTTCTATGTTGACCATTGCTTGATGCTATGAAAAGTTACAATCAAAACCTCAT
Organism: Branchiostoma floridae; assembly: GCF_000003815.2. Lineage (NCBI taxonomy): Eukaryota > Metazoa > Chordata > Leptocardii > Amphioxiformes > Branchiostomatidae > Branchiostoma > Branchiostoma floridae. The sequence goes on along the minus strand of NC_049989.1, from coordinate 19,359,232 downwards.
TCAATGGAAAAGTCTTACTTGTCTTACTATTGGGCAAGTCGGGTACTAGTAGGTCATACACTAGCCCAATCAGCACTTTCACTTGCAATTTGAAACAACAACACTATCTTTCTTGCTAATCTGTTGACTTACCCTTGGCTCACACACGAACTCTGCCACCTCGCCCACCCGCATGCTCATCAGACATTTCTCCCAAATCTCCAGTTTGAACTTCTTGCCGAAGATGAGCTCCATGGGTTTCTCCTGGGACCGGCTGTCGTCCAGAACTGTCGGCGGCTCGTCCAGCTTACACGTCTCGTAGTGGAACACGGCCTAGGAGGAATATAAGATCAATATTGTGAGATCGCGTGGCGTAATTGGCAGCACGTTGGGCTTAGGCCCAAGAGGTCCCATGTTCAAACCCTGCTGTGTCATCAATCGCGTGCCCTTGGGTAAGGCACTAATACAACGTTCCCCACTTCACTCAGATGAAAATGAGTACCTAGCTTCGTCCCTCGGATAGCAGACTGTGAATAATAATCAATATAATGATCACTGGCACTAAAGGAATAAATAAATAAATAACGTTAATGAAATAATAAGATGATTGTGAAGTAAATGTGCCAGACACTAGTAGCACGTACTTATTGACAAGCAACTACATATAATTTTGAAAATCGTCAGACATTTCAAGTCATGTCCCCTTCCCCCCTCCTTTTTTTAGGGGAGCGGGGCTATCAAAGGCTTCCATAATTTATAGTACTAAAGTACTACAAGTACAAGCTTAGTCTATGCAACTTTAATTTAGTGTGTCTTTACTGTTTTGGATTGTATATCTAAGATACTAACAATAGTTCAAATTTCATATATGACACCTTTCCGTACATAATTGTAGCTTCTTCAATTGTCTCATCAAGTATAAATTTTGACAACAGACACACAGACTAAACGCCCCCCTCCCCCTTATGATACGAAGCGAAATATGTCGTCTCCAAAGCCGAGTCTTCCTGCCAAGAGCTGAATGCTTTAAGAAGATGGGACAACGTAATTTCCTTACCTTCGCCAAAAAATATGTCGCGCAATTAGTTCTCATCCCAGGTAAGAACAGGTAAGCGATTTGCAGAGAATCGAACGGGGTGAGACTGTTCACGCAGTGAAGGAAATCGATCTGGTGCGATTCTCTTCACTTGAATGCGGAGCGCGCACGGCGATGGTGAGCCTATACTATCGTGCGAGACTATTCCCCTGGTGATGAAACGCGCACCACCGCGATTCTCATCGCTTGAAGGCGGAGCGCGCACGGCGATCGTGAGCCAATACTATACTACCGACCTACTGCTCATCCTACCGGATTATATGTAACAGTTATTGCTCATTTGTCAGCACATATATATATTATACTTCCCGGCATGTACGCCTTTCCGAAATTACGCACCAGTAACGTACCCAGCGGAGGGAGGGGGCAAATGTATTGTACATGTAAGTTAAGTAACGTTACTAGGATTGAGCAAGGCACAAACAACGCACTCACGATACTGAGATGCACTTACAAACCTTTATTCAACATTTGTATCATAATCAAGAATGAAAAAGGACATGAAGTTAAATCAATAGTATTGTTTTCTTTTTCTGCAGGTACAAATGGAACGTCGACAGTTTCGATCTAACTCTGAGCAGCGCTAAAGTGAAATGAAGATGAAATGTACATGAACTTACAGGCTGGCGCTGGCCGAACGAGCGACGTGCAGCTAATACTAGTATTCAGATGTATGTATGTACAAGTATTACACGATGGAATGAATATGTACAAATATTACACGATGGAATAAAGATGTACGCAGGTCGAGATATCGTACAGAGTCTAAATTCTACATGGAAACAAACTACGCTACTCGGACAAAGAAAAACATGGCCGTCCTGACATGATGACGCTAAACCGTCATGCACTGCGGATCAGTTAGCTTTGGAGGCACATTTGAATGTAAAAAATAATAAACCTTCAAGAACTGTTAAGAATCTTACGGATACATTTACACTGTCATATGATTTGTCACAATTTCTTATCGTAGCAGACCGATATACCGTACATAAGCATCTAAATTCTACGTGGAAACATTAACTACGCTACTCGGACAAAGAAAAACATGGCGTCTTGGCATGGTGACGCTAAACCGTCATGCACTGCGGATCAAGCTTTGGCGGCATATTCAAATAAAAAAAATAAATTACGATGCACCTAAATGTTCTGTGGGTCAAGATTTGGCGGTATATTCAAATGTAAAAAATAAATTACGATGGACCTAAATGTACTGTGGATCAAGTTTTGGTGGTGTCAAAAATAAATCACGATGCACCTGATGGACACCGGCTGCCTCGACCTCTGCCGGTTCAGTTTCCGTGGTTGTCTGTTCCTCTGTCTGTTCTTGTACTAGTAGTGAGAAGTTCAACCGCGTGTCATCTGAGGCGTGCTGGTCGACAGGTGTCTGGGGTACCGGTGGTTGCGTGAGTGCTGGCTGTCTGGGCGCCGCAGCTGCAGTAGCGGCCTGTTTGTAGTATGTTGCTGGATCTTCTCCAACATGAAGCAGTATGTTGGTGAGGACGCGTGGGCAGGCGCCATTTGTCTTCGGGAGTTGATTTTTGTTAATTTTATCCACTAGATTGTAATCGCTAAACCCTAGACTTGTTTAATTCCACACAATTGATGTTTCATTCTTTGGCTTTATTGACGATTTTTTCATCATATTTCTTTCGTAATTAACCATTGCTAATTTTTGTCTTTACTTTTCTTTTCAGCGTTTTCTTTCAGGTACAAAACAAAGAGAAGCCGGGCAACATACTGCAAAGGACGCCGGGATAGCGTGGGCAGACGCCATTTTGTTATCCGACAATTTCGTAGCGATTTTGTAAATTTGTACATACTAATCTGTAAATACTTCGGTAAATACTGCGGCATGTAGTGTAAGCTTTGAATACATACGATACTTGTTGGTCTACGTTTTGTACGCTCGTTTGATTTAATTATAAAATAGCAAACGCTCGATTTGTTTTCATGACTTTAATGAGAATGATATACTGTAGTGTAGCGTCACATCACGGCCCATGTTCTAAATTTTGTACGAAGTTTGTAAACGTTGTGTGAGTTGTAAGGGTGAGTAGTTTTGTACATCGTAGCGTAAACTCTGAATACATAGGTAGGATGTATTTGTATATATTTCATGTAAGGTTATGAATTTGCAGTGGTATAATGTAAGTCTGTTTTGTAGAAGGTTATAGTAGGAAATAAATAACGATGTTCGGGTGTTACGTGAGCTATTTGTCTCTGATTTGTTGCTGACTTACGTGATTAGTAACGTTACTACATTCCCGGCAAAGGGTTAAATGTCAACCCAGAGATAAGTAACAGTTATTCAGAGTGAGTCTTACTATACGTTATCGACAAGTATCGCTGTCAAAAGTGTGTCAGCACCCGTACCCGACGTCTTTCAAAATAGCGGGCGTTCGCGCGGCGCCTTCAAGTGAAGATATTCGACCGTTTAATTTGCCGGTAGTATTGGCTCACGATCGCCGTGCGCGCTCCGCCTTCAAGTGATGAGAATCGCGCTGGTGCGCGTTTCATCACCAGGGGAATAGTCTCGCACGATAGTATAGGCTCACCATCGCCGTGCGCGCTCCGCATTCAAGTGAAGAGAATCGCACCAGATCGATTTCCTTCACTGCGTGAACAGTCTCACCCCGTTCGATTCTCTGCAAATCGCTTACCGGAACCTAGCTCCTCATCCAGTATTTGATACCAAAACAGACACACAGACTAACCGCCCCCCTCCCCCTTTTGATACGAAGCGAAATATGTCGTCTCCAAAGCCGAGTCTTCCTGCCAAGAGCTGAATGCTTTTAAGAAGATGGGACAACGTAATTTCCTTACCTTCGCCAAAAAATATGTCGCGCAATTAGTTCTCATCCAGTATTTGATACCAAAACAGACACACAGACTAACCGCCCCCTCCCCCTTATGATACCAAGCGAAATGTCGTCTCTCCAAAGCCGAGTCTTCCTGCTAAGAGCTGAATGCTTTAAGAACATGGGACAACGTAATTTCCTTACCTTGGTGCCTTCCTGGTAGTCCACCACATCGCCTGTACCGGCGTACAGAACGCGTTTCTTCACTCCTGGCTCCCACATCGACATCTTTGTTTCTTTACAGCGCTAGCGCTGTTCTGACGTCACCAAACGCATTGAACCAGCGCCACCTGTGGGAAGGAATTAGAAGTGCAGCCGACAGACTGCTGTGACAGGCACGACGTTGTTTAAAGTCTCAAAGCAGACGTGTCAGCTGGATAAAAAAAGAAGAAATAAGCCTAATAGGTACAAAAAAATTGCCTTAGGATTTCAGTCAGTCTTTCGCAGTCTATCCAGCTATCACGTCTGCCGGCCGGTCAGTTCACCCCTAGGCCAATTAACTCAGGACTACTAGGCTTTTATTCCTATTATATAAACTTGGCAAAAGTCCCTTATTACTATTCGGCCAGGGCGGAATGTGGTAGAGAAGTGGTAGATGGTAACTATAGACTGCAAAAGACTGACTGAAATCCCGTGGCAACTTATCTGTCCCTGTTGTGCCAAATTCTTCTCTTTTTTCATCCAGCTGACATGACACGTCTGCTTGGACTCTTCTTCTCAAGCAGGTTTAATTTGTACGTTCACAAAGATGGTTACGGTCTCATAACGTCGTTACTCCGACTGGGCTCAAAGAGTCCCTTCAAAATATAATTAAGTCCAAAGTCGTGTGTTTATGAAAATCATAAAATACCGTATTAGGCTTAAGTCACATTTCCACAAAGGGGTCCGGCCTGGAAGTTTTGGGAACGAAAAATAACGATATAAAACAACAAAAACACAAATTAAATAAAAATGAATAATTCAACATCATGTCTTGATCTTATTCAATGGAATAAACTTTAATTTTTCGCCTGGCCCCGGCTAGGAAATATGACGTAGGTCATTAGCGCTGGTTCATCTTTATTCGTGTGGTAACCTACATCCGTTGTTTTTGAATACAGGATATATTTAGGGATGTCAATGGTGGTTTCAAACTGCTGAATGTTTTAAAAATGTCACAATTTTAATACAACCTTCCTTCGACTTGATATCCCAGAATATCCTGTTTTCAACGGATAACAACGGATATAGGTTAACCAGCGAATAAAGGTGAACTATGAAAATATGAAAAGAATTTGAGACGAAAGCATGTGTATTTCTGTCATGATTGGGTGGGGAATGTTTCGGCATTAGATCGATTGTCGGACGCAATCGTTTGTTTGTACTGAGTACAGCGGCTGACGTCAGTAAATAGGGATAGCGAATTAAGTCAAGTTATAGATGTTATAGCCCTTATTTTTGTCATAAAAATTGAATCAATTGTCAGATTTTCGGAACATTTCTTTTGTTTGTTTATGTATAACTCACTTACGTAGGCCTGGAACTCGTTTACAATGACAATTTACATATCATTAGGGAGTTACACAAGCTTTCCAATGATATACAAAACATTTGAAATTGATGCTGAAACAACGGAAATGTGATCAAAGTCCAAACTTTTTGTGCCGATTATATTGCAGTTATCGGGACGCATATCTAAATTCATCTCCCCACCCGGCAACAGTCGTGTGTGTTTTAAATAATCTGCTGACGTCATAAAACTGTTAGGTAATTTGTACAAACTCACGCCTTATATTACACAAATTACCATATTCCGGTTGTCGTAGTAGCTTTATCACGCGTTTATTGACTTGATTAAACAGACAGCCTTCTTTTATCAGTTGAGCAAACTGAGTTGTTCCTTTCTAAAGGCTTAGAATGACCCTTTAACTTTTCAAAATAGACATGGCGAACGTGACAGGTGTAAGGGATGTGTCTTATTTTCACGACAACGACGACATTTTCGGGAACAGGAGTTTCTTCACCTTTCTCAGCGAGTTCCACCGAGCACAGCCCCAACTTGCGTACGTGGAGGTTACGATACTCGTCGTCATTACGGTAAGGTGTTACTAATACCCCCGTCACATGTAGCGAAAATCGATCGGACGACGAGT
>NC_049989.1:19325157-19352086 GCF_000003815.2 Branchiostoma floridae | reverse complement strand
TGTGCGATCGTCGTGCGATCACTAACTTCGGGCATTTTGGAAGATAATCATGCACTTCTCCTTCAACTGTCTTGGTATACAAAACGCTGTTTTGGATTCGTGCCGGTGGTTGGTTCTGTCACGGCCTGCTTTAATGTCCTATGTTATCAAAATTGTACGACGATTGCACGACCTATGTGACCGTGCTCTAACCGAGAAGGCTACACATGGTCCCGCCAGCACAGCTATGTACAGACATACGGCCTCTAATCATTTTTCAAGCAGTCTGACTCAGAAGGGCTGTGGTAAATTTCTGTCAGGGGCATGTTGGCCTATTTAGCTGAGGAGTTGTTTTGTGTAGGCCCTGGAAACAGCCTGGCATCCAAGATAACATGTGCGTATGTGTGTGTAACTATAATAGGACACTAAGAAACAACGACAAATTCTCTCACTCAAGATGTAGAACTGCTCGTTTCGCTAACAGCGCATTAACATACTGTGTAAAGCTCCTGAACCAAGACGGGTAATTTGTGTACAGTAGTGAATGGTTCTTTGTGTACTAACTTATCAATTATTGTAAACAATTAGATGTTTATTTTTACTTTTTTTTAACAAGTCAGTGGTTGAAATACTGGCCATAAAGAAACGACAATTCAGCCTTTTGTACATGTGCTGCAAGTGTTTTTAATGTCAGTGTCAACAAACCGTTTCTGTCTCATTATGCGTATGTCTATATATATGTGCTTCTCTGTGTTTGTGTTCGTGTCTGTATGTGTATGAGCAGAGTATGTGTGCGTATCTGCGAGTCTTTCTTAACTTCCGGCAAGTAAGTTAACGTTTATATTCAAACTTTGCATACCGGTGCCTTCCACAGGTTGCTGCGTACGTTACAAACATCATCCTAGTCCTGGTGCTGACCCGGGACCGGCACATGCACAACTGGACCAACTACCTCATCGTCCATCTGTGTTGCGTGGACATCCTTCTGGCCAGTACTGCTCCTTTCATCGCCGCCGCGAGGGTCACTCAAAGCTGGACCATGGGAGCGGGCGTGTGCCACGGACTGACGTACACCATGACGTTATCCGCTACGGTGACCATGTGGACTATGGTTCTCGTCAGCATTGAGCGTTGCCACACGATCGTCAAGCCGTTCACAAGGGGATGCATCTACGAGACACGTAACTTCTCCGGGACATTGGTAACGGTTTGGGCAGGTTGCGGTGTGTATTGCTTGCCGATGGCTTTGTATTTCAAAGAAAGAACGTTCACGTTAGATGGCGATGAGGTCGTCATTTGCACGTTGGTGTGGCCGGCGGTGGGTGCGTCAAACGTTTTTACCGTACTCGCCCTTATCCTAACGTTTTGTATCCCCCTGGTCGTTATCAGCGTCAACTATTACAGAGTGTTCAGAACCTTCTGGGCATCGCGCGCTCGCGTGAAGACAAGAGACGTGCCTCTCCCCTCGCTCTCCACCGACAGTCGCACCAGGGAAAGGGACTCCACAGCGAGCGTTGGGAACCACCAGGGGACGTCGCCTGGTCAAGCAGACGGTGCAAACATTGGGAACTCGAACAGAAATTCCCGGCTTAAAACTACAGCGTTCTCTGGGAAGGACGTGCGTGTGGTGAAGATTCTGGTCATGCTGGTCGTGACGTTTCTAGTCATGTGGCTCCCCGTCATGATCATGATTCTGCTCATTCAAGTAGACGGAGAGAATTTTCAAGGGCACGTGCTGAAATCCCACCATTTCGTGAGTGTCTTGTGTTTCACTCTCTGCAACGCCATCCTGAACCCGATGTTTTACGGACTTCTGAATCAGAGCAATCGGAATGGAGTGCGTAAGCTATTCAGGTCTTGATCTCACAGCGGATCACATCAGACATCATTATGATAAGCGAAATCACTTGAAAGTTCATCTGTGTTGGTAAAAGTCATTCTCGAACAACTGTAGCTTCCAACACACACAAAAAACTGACTTACCCAAAATTTCCGACCGATCAGGTCCAGTCTTCGTCAAGGAATGAACGTCACGTTAAGTAGACACACCAGACAAGGTCATAATCTTTGACATAGAATATATAGAGGGATCAAATAAGCCATCTACATCAGAGCTTTACAACCATCCCTGAACAGAAACGACAGGCGCAAAAGACTCCCCGCAACTTATGATCCACCGAGTCACGTGTTCTATCTACATAACAGGACGTCACAGAAGCAGCAGATTGTTTATTTATTGACAAAGATTGTAGCCGAAATTGGGTAGGTCTTATTTGTAGTGTTGGACATAACAGTTCAATTTGTTCCAGAAATTTAAAGCAAGATCATATTTCGTTGTTGGATTTTAACTAGGGAATAAAATCTATGTGGATGCTTGGCATGTCTTTTGTTTTCCTTTTTTGCACTGGGTCCCATTAGATTCCAAGCTATGTCCGGGCTATTTGGGGGCTTGAGAGGCCTAGGATGGAATCTAGCCTGACTAAAATCGCGCCCCTAGCGGCCGGCCCTACTATAGTCGCCGCCATAGGAGGGGGTATCAACCCCATCCAGCGAGAGATTGTGTAAAGGCTATATGAAATCCACTGAGAGTTAAAATGTTGACAGACACCATAACGCTCACCAATCTGAACCCAAACATGACCTTCTGGGGAAGGTTAACATATAAGCAAAGCATTTTAATATCTTGAACCAATTACATTACAAACTTAAGCTTCTTACACAATCAACTTTCTTAGCCTTAATTTGACTTTAGTAAAGACTTTATCTAGCTTAGATAAAAATCCTCTAGATCTAGATATTTTTCAATAGTCTATGTTATTTAACATGTCTTAAAAATTAATTACACGAATCAAAATTATAACAGAAGGTTTAAATGTACTCATCAGAAAGTCTAGGCTTTAACATTGTACATACAGATTAACTGTTATTGAGTCATTTACATGAATAGAACATGTGAGAGTATCCACTACAATCCAAAATTTTCATTGAATTACGCATTGAAACAAAGTTCATCTACTATAACGAGTATAAGTAAAAGAGTGATGCTGAAACAAAAGAGCATCAGATCGTAAAAAGTGTGTAGCAGGATCAAACTGTTTAAGGCATAACCAATACTAAATCACCATAATAGATATATCTAAATCTAATATTTACACTAGCATTTCCTTATCACTTCAACACTACCCTACCCTTACTTAATTAATATCCACTTAGACGCATGCATTACAACATAACATGTAAACGAAATGAAATACACATGTTGTGAAATATATACATTGGCGCTTTGATACCATTTTCAACATTACTCTACCCCAAAATATCAATTTATTCTTTGATATAATAATAAACGTGACGTCAACTGTCTGTAGCCACCAAGCATCAACATGATAGATAAGTGACTGATTGATTGATATATTAATACGTTTATCATTTATCAAAGCGGCATGTTTACGTTAGATATAGTGATAGCATAGCTCGAGATGTATTGTTTATTCAACTGTAATACTACATGTACATGTAATAGTTCTTAGTCTTTAGTATCCCATCATGGGATTTGCTGCATTTAGCCCGCATGGGCAGGAACATGCAAATAAAGATCACCATTAATTTATTAAATAATACATCACTGGAAACGTGTACCTTCATAAAAAAAGCTACCTTCAACAAAAACACGCCAATCCGTCAAATATAATCTATCTCAAGGAATGCTTATTCAAATTTTCTATAAAAAAACGCACTTCACTTCCAGAAAAGCTGCCAGGATCGGAGGCCCAAACATATACCAATGAGAAATACATGAGTTACCCTGTCCATTGACATTAAATTACACCCCAACCCGAACGCAAACATAGCCCTCTGGCGACAGTACACTCCACAAAATACTCTATATTACATTACATTACAAACCTGAACCAAAACATTTTTCACCTGAACTTAATACGACAAAGTATATAGTCTTTAGTAATGCCTTTGTACTTAATCAGTACTCTAATTTGTACTTAAACAATACACTAACAAACTCTTGTTTAATTAGCCTACCCAAAATCGCATGCATATATCACATATAGAGTTAACGCTACATTGCATATAAAGTTTGAATATACATTCATATATTTACCTAATATTTGCACTGTATTTCTCCTAAACTACTTAATCATTATTTGCGCTGATACAACTTTGGACTGGTGTTTACAAGTTTACGTCTATTGTCTCATTATTCATTATTGCGTATTTCTACTTTTTTTATCTTTTATTTTTATTCTGATATAAACGTTTATTACAAAGAGTAATTGCTAAATTCAATTTTACGTTTTTTGCGATTACAGATGAATCTTAAATATACTCAAGTTAGAATTTATTAGTATCCTCATTTCCATTTGATTAATATGTACACATAGTATATGAGTATTTTATGGCATCATTGTTTTATCTTGATAATTTGTTTTACTATCATTTCGTAATTGATTGATCATGTTTGTCTTTAGCTATTCTATGTGTAATATGAAATTCATCTTCTTTTTAATCTTGTTATTCAAGTTGATTTAAAGGGTGACCAACGTTCTAACTCTAACAGGCCACCCTTGTACAGTTATTTTACTGTTTGTTAATTTTTTGCACTTATTGTGATGTTGTACCTAATAAACAAATAACCGCAAACATGTGCGGGGAGCTGTAACCTGTGCCACATGCTACATCTTTTCACGCTCCTTCTTCATGCGGCGAGCTGCAAACTTCTGTCGAAGTTTGCCCTGAAACAAACGTCTGTTGTTTCTATACTGACTATCAGTATATTTACAGAAAAGTATAAAACATTTTAAGTCATACGTGATGCAAATAAGGTAATGCCCATACTCTCTATAAGTAAGAAATACAGTATTGTAATAAAGGGTCGTTGAACTCCAGCAAGACTGCCGTAGACATATCTATAGCATCAAGTAAAATCATGTTTCTATTGTGGTTGCTACAATTATAGCACCGTTAACAAGATTGGCAACAGAATTTCATCAGAAGATGTGGACGGTTCATATGGACGCCAACAATAGAAAAGTTATGCACTACTGATTATTATTAGGTATATCACAAAGAGGGCCTTGATGGCTTTGTGTCTGCAGTATTCTACGCACAATTAGACTTAAAAGGACTTCGTGAATATTTCATGCTGTTTTCGAAAATATATCTAAGAATACGCCAGTCCGTTGTTGCCCTCCTTTCAGCCATGGTAACAAATACATTATGTCTTTACGCCTTTACAGGATGATATGATACTATTAGGCATATGAGGGTGAGGCGTTAACATCCCAGCACGTCACGTTACTCCCATCAACATTATATATATATATATATATATATATATATATATATATATATATATATATATATATATATATATATATATATAAATATTGTTGAATGATGTTGAAAAGCAAAATTACAAAGTTCATTTTATCCTGAAGCTGACTTCTTGTTTCAAGGAGTGGAGGAGAAGGGGGTGCTAAAAGTGCCCGCGCCAACGTTGACATCTTATAACTTCCGGTAGACGTGGACTAGGACTTTTCCTAAATGTTTGTTGGCAACACTTTTGAAATTATGTTACAACCTTTTTATTTTGTGAGTTGCCATGGCAACGGGTTTCAAGGCATATCTTGAAAAAGAAAAAATTACTAATTTAGGATTAAACCACACTCGTTGTCCTATACCATAAACATCTTATACAAATTTATGTTTTATAATTTATGCTTCATTTGATTTGATGATATACATCTCTCTCTCTCTCTCTCTCCCTCTCTCTCTTTCTCTCTCTCTATATATATAGGTAACCTTTAGTATCCTTATCTAAAGTTGGTTATGTACACATAATCTACAAAATCATTGTATTAAAATTCTAAGAGGTTGGTTTATTCTCATTTCGTTATAAGTTGGTTAAGTCTATCTTTATATAACCTATGCGACGACCATGAGGTGTAACCTTTAGCACATGTTACTTCTTTTCTTTGTCCTTCTGTTTGCGGCGTGCTGTCAACTTCTGTTGAAGTTTATTTTCGAACTGGCGTCTGTTGTTTTGATACTGACGCTCCAACCGTTCCTCGTCGTCTGCGTGTTGCTCCAGCAGTACCTCAGCACTCTCCGCGATGCTCGCCAGCCTTTCTCCGCCATGCCTCGCCTGTTTTATACGCCTTTTCGCTGCCAGTTTTCTTTGAACGATGGCCTGAGCACGTCGTCTCGTTTCGTTCTGTACTTCGTTGAGTTTGGCTGCATCATCTTCGTGGGTTCTTAGGACACTTTGGGCCTCTTCATAGACCAGGGACATGACTGAAGTTGACGCTTGCGGTGCAGCTTCGTTAGCCGTCTCGTATGTATCTTTGGATGGCTTTTTGGAGAGAAGACTTAAAGCGACTCTCTGATCTTTTCGGTTGAAAGATGTGCCATCGCTTGTATCTTCTGCATCTGGGCAAATACTGCATGCAACGTCCAAGGTGTCATCTAAGGACTCTTCTATCATACGCAAGTTTGAATCCAGATCGGAAAGGATCTCTTCGCCTGTAGAAAAATATAGAGTGAATAAAAATAGCTTAGGCCAAAATTAGCATATTTTGACACTATCAAGACGCTGTTGAAATGTCCATTCTTACTAGCCACGTGCACGTCAGTCTGTGCATTGGTTCTTAATATAATTGTTAAGTTGTCCATAATGTATGTGTTTCATCACCTGCTTTAACATCTTGTGTCGGAGGCGAGTGAATGCCGAATATCTGCTGGAAAGTTTTCCAGATGTAATCCACCAGTTCCTGGTCATAATCATTCTCAATGGATGCATCAGAGGCTATAGCATCACAGATGATGGTTACCAGGAAATTCACGAGGATTATGAAGATGCAAATCATGAACAACGTGAAGTAGACTGGGCCAACATATCGGTTCGCCTCCAAGATTTCTTCAGCAACAAACCTGAAATAATATGATGGTAAATTTCATACTTTTGTGGTCGAAAAGCGTCACAGTTTCTATCACATTACAATTACTTCAGAAACTAAAATCACATTAGTCAGTTCCATGCAGTTGTCTTCATTGTGTTTCAAACAATTTTTGCTGATTTGTTTAATGACATATTGCAACGAGGCGTTTCCTCGTTGTTGGTTAGATGGTAGTTTTATACCATAGAATGTGCTAGTTGAAGTTAGGATCTAGTATATATATTCATATAGATATTGTTTTCATCTCAATTTAATGGGGCACACAATGCAGTATATTAACAAGAAAGTACAAAATACACAAACCTGCCAAGCAACATATCAAACAGGGCATAGTTTGTGTGCAACACGTTGCTGAATGCCTTCATATGTGTCCCAAACACCACCATACCTGTATTGTATATGGAAGTAAATAACCTGCTATTAACACTTTTATTGCTTTTACATGTAAAACAATTACAGGGTGTTACAATTGCTATATAATTTATACGTATGTAAAATGACCAGGATGATGATGAAAAATAAAAAAAGGTCAAAAGACACATGAAGATCCTATCATACGTTGTCTATGCACCAGTGAAGAGCGACAGGATTGACTGATAATGCAAATTCTTGATAATTGATGCTTCATACTCTTTGACGTCCCACCGTATAAGAAATAAGGGAGCATGGTAAATATCAGGAAGGTCATTATGTTTACGCTTCTTAATTTAGGTCACCGAAATCGGATAATTTAGAGTATGCTATGGTAAGTAAACAGAAACGCATACCCGAAGAGATGAAGGCCATGAAGACTATGGCGCTTGTTACCGAGAAGCCGATCAGGTCATTCTTCATGGCACCCGGCAGAGCGAGGAACTTGGCAATGGTCTTGTTAAAGCGGACCACGCGAAGCATCTTCAGTGTGTTCACGAAGACTAAAATGGCCAGTACGATTTTGAACGCTTCATCCCACCAGAAAGTAGACTCAAAATCAACAAAATGGTCTATTCCAAGTTCACCTAAGAAATATGGATTAGGACAAGATTAATGGTGATCACGAGGCATTGATTTAAGACCATAAAAGCCTGCATTTTCGATACACTGATTGCCATTTCACAGTGGTGAAACATGTACCCGAGGTTTAAGAAGGTAAGCGCCCTATCAATGTTATATGCTTTGGTATGAATCGCAATAAAATACAATGTAGCGCCGCATGTGCTTACCTGTTACCTCCACTATCATCTTCAGTGCTTCAGATGCAAAGTGGTACCTTATTCCAAAGGCACAGATGACAACTGCAGATCCAACAATGCTCACAAAAGATATCAGATTCCAGACGGAAAGGAAAAACCTCATCCCTTCCCCTTCGATATTCACCACTTCCATGATGAAGGTAGCAAGAAAGAAAAAGATGAAGAGGATGTGGGCAATCATCACGCCGTAATCAGAAGTGTTTTCATACTGAAAGACCCTGTGTGTCCCAACGACTGCAGATGTAGAGAGATGGCCGACATTATTCCTCTGCACGACCATCCGTAGGCTGCTGAATAGCTTGCGGGATGGATAGTAGAAGGACATTTCCAGAACCAACCACTTTGTATATTGGTCGATCCAGTTGTTACGCTGAAGATCAGACAGGGTAGATGTTGCTTTGGATAGGGCAGTGGGAAGTTCCATTGAGTATTCTGAGACGCAGTCTGAACCGTATGCCATCGTACTCGTAGCATTGAATTGCCAACATGACAATCCGTCATTAGTGACCGCCACTATCCAACCATTTTGGGCATTGTCTTGTTGCATAGTGTCTGCAAGAAGTAAAAAAAAGCCTTAGGGTAAAAACGGTTGTCTCCGTTATCAAGAAACTCATAACTGTTTTGGTATCAAAGTCCATGAAATCGAAGAGAATCTGGTGAGCAATTTTCTTGGGATAAAGAGAGCATTCTTGAAGCTTACCAAATTGTTAACATTCAAATTCAACTAGCGAATAGGAAGTGTGAATGAGTACGTAATAATTGCAAATGTAAATATGTGAAAAAATAAGCTGAATGCGTTTTTTGTAATACGGAGGAGGTGAATAAATGAACTGTTTTTACAATCCTCTATTACAGTCAAATAACAGAGAACGCTACTGATAGAATACATACCCGCTGCCTCCCTAATTTGAGTAAGGCGTGGAGGGCCGATTCTGAATGCTTCAGTGTGAAGTGGAAACTGCCGGTCCAGGTACTTCATTTTCCACCCATTATACCAAAACGAGGGATATAAAGTAGGCAAAAGGATCTTCTCGGTCCATGCCCAAAATTCTTCAGGAGTCGTTATCTTTAAAAAAAGACAAAAAGAGAGATAAGTATGTCACATCCATACTATCAAGTTGCCAATAGAATTGTTTTACAATTATAAATGTAACGGTTTAAGAATTGTGTTGAACGTAAATTATAACCAACTACTTAAAGAAAAAAAATGAGTTGCATTACAACATAAATCTTTTAAAAGCATAAAAAGAAATATTAGTAAATCTTGCCGATGTTTTATAAGTTACTAACCGAATCGAAATCTTCTGTCAGTGTTGTGGACAAGGTCCGAGATGCATGGAAAGCAAATGGATCTTTATCCTGTTGACTGATGAAAAACAGAACAGCAACGAACAGGAAGAGGAGGATGTACTCCTGCAGAACGAAGAAAAACCTTCGCCGCTGATTGTTCTTTCTTTTCATCCTCAGCACGGAGGCCACTCCAGGCGGGTGAACCTTTTCTGAAGCTGAAAAATGCACACATAATCATACCGATGTAAAATTAATATCTATTTTAATAGCTCCTTTATTGTAACTCTCGAGCAATGCAAAAACGAATTGAAGAAGCGTCAATGCCAGTGTCATGAAACGAATGACAAGAGTCCATCTTTCATATACTAATTAACAATGCATCTATGATACTGTATAATGTTATCTTAGCCCTACTGGCCTGGTCCGTACTCCAGTTGTGATAATGAAGGTGAAGAAAGTAAAAATTACCTTTACGATCCAAAAGGTGCAGATGCAGTTTATCTGTCTTGATCTACAAATTAACAATGCATCTATGATACTGTATAACGTTGTCTTAGCCCTACTGGCCTGGTCCGTACTCCAGTTGTGAGAGTGAAGGTGAAAAATGTAAAAATTACCTTTACGATCCAAAAGGTGCAGATGCAGCTTATCTGTCTTGATCTCGTACTTCCTCTGCTTGCTTGAAGGCGTCGGGTTACAGATCCAGGCAGCCAGTAGTGCCAGGATTAATAGCTGTTGATAGGTCAATAGCTGATATTACTTACTTGCGGGCTTACAAAGGTGAATGATGAATAGGCATGTAACTTTATACAGAGGCAATAATAACACATTCAAGCACAACGCACGGTCATTTGTACATACATGGTAGTCGGATTATTGCTAGTTTATAAATCTAACCATATCTAATCTATAACAGCAAAGACAACATAGCCGTGCCCACACGTAATACAGAACATTGTGTTGATAACATTATGCTGAGTCAGGCATGTACATCAATTTTGCTTTGAATTGTATAAAAATTAACATGGATATCGTATACGTATCAACCGGGCATGATAATATCTAAAGCACATAGATAGTGTCGTTACCTGGCCAGTCTCCGCGACGACACTTGACAAACAAAACGAGAGGAAGAAGGCCTTTAGCCACGCTTCGCTCTTCTCTCTACCCCAGTCCAGGCTGTACATGATCACAAAGAACGACGAGACGACGGACGACACCACTACTATCATCCATGCCACGTACTTCGGCCAGCGGGACAGCCGCTTTCCAGCTTTTTAAGACAACGGATAAAGACGCATCAGTATCAGTTCGTGATATATCACAAAGAAATTAAGGAATACCTAGTTTTGCAAACTGTAGTACGGAGTAACAGCCACTACAAAGATGAAAATATCATGTTTGTCGGTCCACAATGCACTCATTTTACTAGGGCAGCGATCTAACTACAGTCACTCTGAGACCAAGTAATTTTTAGCCTTTTTTTTTACAATTGCAAGATATGAAGTTAAACAAATTTAAATCTAGGTCTAAGCGAGGTATCAACGCGATTGTCGTCTAGTGGAATAGGCGTCTTGCTACAGAGCTGTAAAACATGTGTCCTCAGTAGGGTAGCATTTAAAGATGGGATCAAAGAATATAATAATATAACAATAAATGATAACTCACAGTTACTACGTCGCACTCCGGGAGCTGTGATGGAACCAGGGATCTCTTTCCTGAACAGCAGAAGCGGCGCCATGGCGACCGGGGTCACCACAACCGTAGTGACGAGGCCGACGTACAGCTCCTTTTAGAAGGGTACGCCGTAATGTTATAACCATGAATGATACACTTTGTATTTTTGACCACTTAGCCCATAGTTTAACTTTTCTGGAAACATTTTCTTTCATTTTCAAACCTGCATCAGATCTGTCAATTGAAGATAGAGAAATAGTGTTACCAGTTGTGACAAAAAATGGATGTAAACTTCCTTGTAAACTTATGCCATAAAACAAACGTTGTCTCACTTGTAGCGTGAATCGTATAAATCCCAGGTTATACACGATGTTGGTGATGGAGTCATCGTCCTCGTCCCTGTACCACATGGCACTGGCCACCATCATAGCGTTGACAACCGCCCAACAGCAAGACAGTCGTTCTGCCTTGGAGAAACTGGAGCCTGAGAAACACGTAAAAAGCAATCTTACAAAAATGCGTCTGATATTTTACTATCGATTTGGTCAATGATTTAGCTTTATAAGTTAATCAGAATATTGACGTTTTCCTTTAAACAACCGTAATTCTACGAGATTCTGACGTAAGAAATGTAGGTGAGAAACAGTACTGGTTGTGTAAAAGAAAAATCCAATGTCCTTTGCTTTACCAATCTGATTGACATGAAGACAACACAAATAATTAAAAATCTCAATCTATACATAGATACCTTTGGGAGACACGACCGGGGATGTCCACATGTGCTGATCATAGAACAATGCGTTTGTGTTCTCCCGAAACAGAGTATTGAAAGATTGCATCTGTTCTCGAGTTGCCGCGTGTAGAGCCTTTTGAACTTGGCAGTCACCTCTCACATCAGACAACCAATCATAACACACGAACTGGGATCTACAAGAGTAAAGTTAAAGGATTACATCATTTATTTTTCAAATCTACCGTTGTAAAGTTTAGAAGGAGCAAAAAGGCATAGACACAGCCACATACTAAAAGGCATAGATACAATGATCTGCTATAGATACAACGAATCTATATTACGAATCTATAAACTGACATAATGATTGTTTTGCATCTTACGTTCTGTCCGTTTGCATATCTTTTATAATAACTTCTCTCAAGAACCACGACGCGGCGTCACCCCCACCGGTGTTGTCGTGCCAGATATGCAGAAGTTCCAAATGCCCGAGCGGCTGTTTTACTGGCATAATGAAGTCATAGGAGCCACCACGGAGCAATGACTGGAACAATGAAATGCAAAACGTTTTAGCTTAGGAGCACTCTCTTTGTTTCTATCTCCCGAAATAACAACTCACCCAATCGACACGAAGCCTTGAAAAGCCTGAGATCACGCTTTAATCTCAACTCTATCAAGCCTTGGCTTCTGTGACATTCCCTGGCATAGTACATGTGTATCCTATATTAATACATGTAGTCCTGAAAAAATGGTGGGCCAGCCTTACTTCTCCACCAGGATTCAACATCTTGACCGCAGTCTTCAATTTTGAACCGAACAGTTGGAAGCCAATCCGTGCCGAGGTACCAGCAGCGAACATAGAGCCGGTGTTGATGGTGATGTGGTATAGATACGAGGCTGGCATCCTGTCTGGTGGTAGGACGGACAGTTGTTCCAATTGGATCTTCTTCTTGGGAGATTCATTTCGCATCTTCTCCTGGTGAAGAAAGGTAAAAAGATAAATAATCTGGACGGACAAAGAAACATATTATAAAATATTGTGACCGTGATAGTGTTTAATGAAAAATAAGCTACCCACTCTACATTTTATTTATTATAACATTGTTTCTTTCGTTCTAAATATTTATGTTCAGATAAAAAGCAGAGGTTACCATTTACTTGATCGTTTAAAAGCTTTTGCCGTCTACCTTCTTGATATTTACTTTTACTTAACATCTTGTTTTGAATAACAATAGCTACCGATAATGGTAGATATTGCACATTGCGAAAAATATTGTTTTGTATTGCATCGTGGTTGATACCTATGACTGCTTATGATCATGTTGTTGTGTATTATCTAATTAATTGTAACAACATTGGCTATAGCTATTTTTCCATAAAAAAATATTAAACTTAGTATGAAAATTATTGCACTGATGAATATGTGCTTATTACTATTATTAAGTAGGGCAACGGCTCTATGAATTGCTTCAACTGTATGAATTGTCATGTTTTAGTTTCTTGTTTCGTTTATACATGCTTTTTGGTATTGATTTTGTTTCACTAGCATAATTATTTATGATTGTGCCTGCGCATTAGTGTCTTTGTCTATGAAATTAAAAATATAATCATAGTAGGAAAAAAAACGAGCTACTCACCCGAAGACGCTGAAAGTCCACATTTAGGAAGATTATCAACAGGAGGTAGATGACCCACTCGCCGATAACCACGTAAAACACCTTGTCATTTTCAGTTAGGCTTTCGGGATTTCCAAAGATCTTGTCGAAATCAATAGAGTTTGGAGGAAAATGTACGCTGCCACCGATCACAGCTTTCGGCCTTGGAAAGCTACAATTACACTTCATGGCACTTGTGGATAGATCCAATATAACCTGGAGAGAAACAAATTTGTTGTTAGGTCAACTTACGTAAAATGATATTGACACTTAAAGTGATACACAAAGTGACATGTTTTAGGTATTAGACATCTAATTTCAGAAAACATGAAATTAGAAAAAGAATGGGGAAGAATGGGAAAAGGCTAGTGTTATGTAATTTCAATTATTGTTTGTCGTTTTCCGTATCTAGAATTACTTGCAATCTTTTTTGGGAAAACTATTTGCAATAAACATGTCGCTATTTTGTTATATCTGGATCAAGTTTGCTCACCCCACAGTCTTTTTCCCACTTCTCTGGCGAATCCTCCCAGCTCATACAGTTCACAGTTGATGCCCGCAGTTTATATTCACCAGCGGAAGGCGCAGTGTGCTGAAGAATATTAGATCCTAAATGATGCAGGTTTCAAAAATAAAAGAAAATGTTTTCAGAAGAGTAACATATTGAACACATTCCTCAGATTCCATACCTTCAATTGAGGCAAAATTTACCTCTGGCTATTTGTTTGAATCTAATGTATAAGCAACTGGTGAAGAATTGCAATGGTTACTGCAGCTGCGCAAATTAAAATCAGAACTCAATCATATGAAAATCACGATACAGCTGTAGAAACATCAGTATTGCATTCAACATAGCATATTACAGAAGACTTCTTCGCAACCGGTTGTTTTTACCTGCTCACGTTTCGATGCCAGCGAGACATTTTTCTAGAGCTTCTAACAAGACTACAGCGTAGGCAGGTTAAGCCAACTGGTCGTGAAGAAGGTCTCCAATATCCTATTTTCTACCAACCTAATGAAGTTTTCTTACATACACAGATTTATTTTACTTCTCCACAGACACCCTGTCTGCTACCTTCGTCAGTGCAAAGTCATTTATCAGAGCAGTGCATTTCTCTGATGAATTTATATTGATGAAAACAGCGAAATGATTGTCTGTTTGTTTGGTTGGTTATTTTGATCTCCAATTAGAGTTACAATTATTATCATAACTCTATTCTTCCTGGAGTCGTCTATCAACATTACAAATTAAAACAATCAAATAAAGTTAAGAAAAACAAGGTTGTTTAGATATAGTAACAACACTATGTTGAATTGACTGACCAAACATAGAGACATTCATGCTTTATGTTATCATTTTTTGTTTGGATATCATTCATCATTTGCCATAAAGATTGACTTTCGTCAGATACCTGTTGTCTGGATCCCAACGTACAGCTTTCCTCGGCGTCGCCCGATATTAGGAACCCAGGTCCGTGAGCTGCCCGTTTCCCGATGCCATGCCAGAACAACATCCTCCTCCATCACCGTCTCCATGTCGTCATACATCTCCTCTGTTGGCAGCGCATCGTGACGGAAGAAGATCCTGAAGGTGGCAGCGTGATCCCACCACGACAGATGCATCACAACCACAGTCGTTGCAGCCGGTACGTCGTATGCGTGGTATGCCATTGTCATGTTATTTCTCCGTCCGACATTAGTACCACTATCTTGGAGCTGCGTCCCACCGAATCCACTTCCATCCAGGGCTCTGCGCTGACGTCTGGGTTCATCTGTAAAGCCAAATGCTATAGGGATCGAGAGATCCATCTGCATAGAGCAGTTGTCCAAGTCTTGAGATCCCAACGAAAACGAAATGATGGGTGTGGTGATATTCTGGCCAAAGGTTGATCCGTTCCAAGAAAACAGATTTCTGTCCATTACTACCATCTATAATAGAAAATGACAAGATGTAGTACTCCGATCTAAGAAAAAATACTGATGCTTGGCACGAGATAACATATTCACTAGTCCATACACTTTCTTAAACGCACATACATAATTACTACGAGCAACGTTGCCAATTTTGCATAATAAACACCAACTGTTTGTGCTATTTATATCATTTAGGAAAAAAACATTTGTTGAAATATTTGATGTTGAATTGGTACGTGTTAGCAATTTATACATGTAGTTTTATTCTTGACACTATTCATTGTTTCGATATGGTTATATGTAGATAGTGTTTTTTAAATTTCAATGACAAACAAAACAACGTGCAGAAAATACAAATAAACATCATCAACTTAAAAAAAATCTACAAGTGAATCACAAACCGTTGCATCTATACTGCCATTAGGCGAACAGCTTGCGAAAGAAGATGACACATTGACCAGGCTTCCACGAGATATCACATTGTTACTATTAGTGGACCTCACAACTTCTACGGTGACACGGTCTCCTTTAAATACAGCATGGTAGTCCTCAGAATCTGGCAGAATGGCCAGTAAAGCGTCTGCTGCGCTGTCAATTGCGTTCGTCAAAGACAAGCCAGCTATACGTTGCTGCAATAATGCGAATGTAATAATGAATCATGTACTTGTTTGAAATTCCCATCTATTAACATATATGTTTATAAAGAAAACCGTAGTTGTTTTTTAACATAGTGTTTACAATAAAAAAAATCACTAAAAGATAATCGAATTATTTCCTAATATAGCTTATAAATACTTCACTGCATGAGTGGCGAAAGTAACATGAGGTTAAACCAACCTGTAGATTAAATTCCAATTGCTGATCTTTTAAGGTCTTAAGCTGCTGTTTAGGTGAAACGTCTGCTGAATTGACATCGATGTCGTCGATTTTAAAAAGACCCACAGAGGTGTCCAGTTCGGGCAGATCTCCAACCGGCAGTATTTGGAACAGACGTGAAACTGTTTGTGCTACGACTAAAGATATCAAGAACATTATCATGGTTAATGCAATTATAAAAGTTACACTACCATGACGAATGTTTGTGGAAAAATAGACACACAAAAAGCATAGCAGTATCATACAGTAAATTGAAAAAATAACAAACCATGCAGTGTAAAAATGCCATAACCAGACGATCAAAAGCAAAACAGCCAAACGCAAATATCAGAGTTTATTTGATAATATACTCAATTCAAGGACGAACATATTCATACTGCATTTATCGCAGTCTATGAAGAATCTCTCCAACTACTCTTAGGCCTTTTTACCTTCATTTAATCTCTCCATCGTTGGTATTCTTGCACCTTGTGATGCTCTGATGAGTTCAGAAGACATGCTAAACAGCTCCACAGCTGCTTCCTGTTACAAAAATATGTAAAATATGAGCATTGTGATCACAATATACACATTATCTTACCATAGATATTTAAATCAAGAAAATAATGAAATTTTAAACCGAGCCAGAAAACCTGCTAGGGGGGCCAAAACCTACACCAAGTACTCTCTGCCCAAGAGCTATCCGCACTCAGAAATCAAAACAATGGCATGTCCAGACACGGTACCAAAACCGGCAGTTCATCTGCAGTACCATGATTAGCCATTAGGGAGCCAAAAATCTGATCATTTTGAGTTCTCTTCAAGACATATACACATACCTATTATCAACACAAGCAATCCAGGCAAACTAGAGATATCCTGTTCATCCCCAAACATATGTACACACAAAAGATCACATATACATACATGAGCACCTGTAGACGCTACTAAAACATGGCGAAGGTAATTCAATCATGGCTTACCACTTCAAGTGGAAACTCCGACGAAATGTTTGTCAGGTGTAGAAATGAGTCGTCCAGGAACAATTTGTGGACATTTTCCAAGGTGGTTAAAACCTCGTCCGATGACGTGCCTTCTTTCAACAGCTGGCCCACTCGATATTTCATACGTTGCATCTTTAAAGGGCAGATAGTACATAAAAGCACATAAAAGTCATGTTAACAGTGTTTTGTATGAAGTACATGCTAGATTCATACAATGAAAAATCATTAGAGTAAAAAATGCAGAGTCTACAAGAGCAAATTATTTGTAAAGAAAATGTTTTACCGTTTGGAGAAGACTTGGAGTAGTTTCAGAAGTGCGGTACTCTCGGCCGCTGGCTAAAATCGCAAAGAATCAATAGGGAGCATGAAGTACCCTTTTTAGCAAAAACTTATCGCATTATGAATATTGAATTAAATATGAATTCATAAACTACATTTTGCATAACACACCAACTGGAAATATATAAGAAACATTTAGATCTTTCTTTGAGTATTTCTAACATGTTACTTAAAACATCAAACAGTGCTATTTTCAACGTACGTCGTGGTGTCGTCACAGGTGTGGTCAATGCATGTTTTTGTAGCTGGAATTCTGCAAAAAGACAAGATGTGTATTCATGATAGTAATGTCAGACTAAAACGTTACGGTCATGTGTTCACAATTCACCATTCCCTAGTTGTAATTGCATGATAATTGAATACTCGCTGTATCATTGACTTTCAATATCAAAGGTTTGAAACTAACAGGGTCTTGAAGTCACCTCACAATGCAATTACATTAAATGAATTGTATGGAACAAAATCCAATTTTGTAAACAAATAAAGTTAACAAAATCAAATGTGGTAACTGAAAGTGAGTAGGAGAGGTAAAAGGACAACACAGAATAGCGGAAATATAATTATTTTTATTTTTGTGGAAAAAAAATCCAGAAGAAATTACTTTGATGACATATGTTGCTGATTATACTCCTACCTGTTGTAGAAGACATCGTTGTTGATTCTAACTCCTCTAACCTAACTGTTTTATGTCTGGTGTAGAGCCTGTAAAGAAAACACACACGCGTTCAGCAAGTTTGCAAACTCACACTCGAGTATCATATGACAGATGACTATCTCTGTGCAAAAATGCCTCTTCATGTGACCTTAATTAAGATGCTAATAGAGTACATGGTACAGTAGAAGCTGTTTAATTGCACACCCCATTTACCAATGTATTTCGTGCATTTATCCGGATTGTGTAATGATGCGCGGTTATCCAGCTGGACCGCACCGGTTTGGGATTTGGGAATTCCGTGCAATTAACAGAAGCGTGCAGTTATCCGTTGTGCAATCAACTGGCTTCTACTGTATTGGCAAATACAGGTTTTATCGATACTATCTATAAATAGGCTTTCATACTTTTGAGATTTTATAAGAAAAATCTACACTTATGTATATTTGATGCACACTGGCCACGTTACTGGCATTTGATAGGGGATGTGGACATAGTCAATTATGTCACCTGTTTTACGCATAGTATGCAGTTGAGTAAACCAGAACGCATCCGTGGTGGCGACATATCTGTCCGTTGTTGTTGTTGTAGCCTCTTGTGTTGTGGTTTTCCTTACTGAATATTCAGTGACGACGGCAGATACTATTGAGAAACATATGTTTAGATTTAACTTAATAATCTATCTTTTCCATTAACGGTTCCCTGCATTCCGACACCCCTAATGTGCAGAAGGATGTGCAAAGGTTAGGTGTGACTTTTCGCTCTGTAACAACTAGCTCCTGCCAAAAGCGTGCCCGTGTGGTACGCCGAATGACGGTTATAGTACGCAGTGGAGCCCGAGCATAGAATTAGAAGGCTGTCCCCAAAGATACAATTGGTGGACATTATTTGTAGGAATGCTTCGACTGATCTTCCTTTAATAAGCAAAAAAAGAAATCACAGGAATCACAGGACAAGACTAAGCGCCATGGGACTTCACAACAAGTCAATGTAAAAGCTAAAGCCTGTCTTTCGATTACTTTGATTTTCAATGTATTATCAAACGTTTTCTTTCTTGTAATAACTGTTCTTTACACGGTAATTGCCAACTCAGGTTGAGAGAATGTGCCCTCTTTGAACATGATGGTTTATGTGATGTGTAGATAACTAATACATTAAGTTGAAATATCTACCTGTGCTACCATGGATCTCAACGGTGTCACTACTTCCGTACACACTGACGGCTGCAATCCGGATGATGTACTTAGTGGTCGGTTTGAGCGCCGTTATGTTGAAGGCAGTTAGAGTAGGGGGTACACTGCAGTGTTATAAAATGATGTCCATTAATTCCTGAGGCTGCTAAAATGCAAAACCTACAACCCTTGACGCTACACGTCAATAAAGGTTAGATACCCAGGTGATAATATACGCCAAATAGCGCTTACTCAAGCAACTGGATATGATTTTGACCATTTTCAAATCATATCAAGTTGCCAGAGTAATTGCTATTCGGCGTACCTTGACGTTAGAACTTATGTTAAGAATTAACAGATTCTCTCTCTCTTTCTCTCTGCCTCTGGGTTCCAGGGGCTGAAATTTCAAATGTGCGGGGTTAAATCGCAAAGGTCTTGAGCGGCTGACATTTGGTACTAACTTGGATGACCTCAGTACAATAATTGCTTCAATACGTACGATATAATACGACTGTAGGTTTTGAACCGCTCATAGCGGCAAGGATTCCTACCCCTACAAGTATGGCCCCCTGGCTAACGTGCTCGAGGTGTGGGTCTACTCAAACACGCAACCTCCACCTTAACGTGGCGTCGGGCGTGGCGTAACTGGTAGAGCGTTCGGCTCGGAATCTATAGGTCTAGAGTTCGATCCCCACCGTGCCCCCAACGTTTTGCTCTTGGAAAATGCACTTTACACGGCCTTCCTCACTTCACCCAGGTGTAAAAAATGGGTACCAGACTTCGGTCGGGGAGGTAAAAGACTGTATGTGACACTGTTAATATAAGTTACAAAACTTGAGTGCAGTGCCACATTGTCCTCGTTTGTCCCAAAGCAAATAGAAAAAAAAACCTTCACGCACGTTTT
Source organism: Branchiostoma floridae (assembly GCF_000003815.2). Taxonomy (NCBI): domain Eukaryota; kingdom Metazoa; phylum Chordata; class Leptocardii; order Amphioxiformes; family Branchiostomatidae; genus Branchiostoma; species Branchiostoma floridae. The sequence continues at coordinate 19,331,712 of NC_049989.1, read as the reverse complement.
TTTTATTCACGTGGGGCTGTTTACTCACGTGAATTGCATCTCGTCCTGGCTTACATCTTCTATCACTTCAAGTTGATAGGAGACAACGGCTGCGACAGGTGGCGTCCATTTCACATAAATCCAAGTGGAGGAAACCTTTTGAACTTTGAAATCAGATGGCGGATCTGTGTCTGGAAAGAGTAAATTTATAAAATGAATTTATCTTTGTGTACTTTGCAAGTGTATTTCGCAGATCGCAAAGTATGCACACCTTTTTCTTGAGAAAAAGTTATATAGTCATGCCAAACTATTTTTTTATATCATACACTTCACATTTTTTTTAGATGGTCGACGATCTTGGTTTACCTGTGATGCCTGCTGTGGTTATAGTTGTGCTTCGCGCAAAGCGACTGATCGCCGTCAGACTGAGTATGTATTGGGAGGCAGGGATCAGGTCCTGCATCACATAGCTATTGCTGCTGCTGGAAAGGGTGATAGTACTCGTGGATCTTCGTTTCCGTTGTTGCCCTGAGCTGTCGATTTTGAGTTCGTATCCTATGAGCTTGGCGACTGGTGGCGTCCAAAACAGGGTAAACCTACTGTTACGTATGTCGTCCACAAATAGACGAAATGGGGGGTCGGTGTCTGTGGGTTAAATAAAGAATATGTTTCCTTCATTTAGAGATATTCATGATAGTCCATTGACAACGATTGATCACGGATTACATACGAAATCCATTGAATACAAGAAATATAATGATAAGTTTATTGCAAATTCTTGCCCGTGGGCTAATTGCAGGTGACAAAAGAAAAAAAGACAGACAAATAATGGTAAGCACTAAAACAGTATAGTAAGCGACTACTCTGGTCTAACTTAAAGATGTAACTTATTGGGTTTGACTTCTTATAACGACATAAAAAGATTAGAGATTAAGAGCACCATTAAGGGTAATAACCTGTTATTATTGTCACGTCTGCTTGTGGTCCCTGGAAGAACTCGCTGATGCAGCTTACCGCCACCACGTACTCTGTAGCAGGGACGAGGGAAGTGAAGGCAGCCGACACAGCTGACTGGGGAAGATGCCATGAAGAGGCAACGATCATAGTTTCCTTGTCTGTCAGCCACACCTTGTAGCCAAGCACCAGTGTTCGAGCAGGCTTCGACCAACTAACATTGACCGACTCAGGGCTGGCAAGACTCAGGCTGATGTTGATAGGGGGATGGAGTCCTTCGGGTGCAACAAAGAACAAACAGTTTCACAGAAATTCCTCTCTTTTACTTTTGTTCAACATTTTAAAGTACAATTAACACAATATAAACTAAAGTGTTAGTTGTTCAATAAGCAAATACTAGATAGATTGTGCAGATGGTCAGATGTTTAAACTATTCTTCTTCGATGATAGTATCTCCTGTTCAGTAGCTGTTTTATCCCTTGTGCCGTGTATCGTATCACCTGCATGTCTCATAGCTTTATCGGTGTAAAAGAGTTGCCGTTGAATGGTTTAATTTTTGGCTACGATATGTCAAATTCTTAGTTATATATTATCTTTAGCTTTCATTTTTATATGCATGCTACACTGGTAGGTTCTATATCTGTATCTATATATATAGCCGGTATAACCGCCCTTCGGCATAACACACCAGCTTGGGCGCTAGCAAACAGCATATACAACAAGATTCGCTGAAAGAAGAAAAGGGAAAGCGGGAGCCCTATTACCTAAAATATTATTCGCTCACCAGTTATGCACTCTGTGCTGACGTTCGCACTGTCATTCCACATTCCAAACGCAAAAACTGAGAGAGAGTACTGCACCCCGCTGAACAAGCCGGATACTGTTGCATTGGTGTCACCAGGACTTCTAAAATGTGTCATCGGGGAAGGCTGAAAGAATCCTGTAAAATAAATTAATTCGTCACAACTAAGACAGAAAAAAGCACGAAAAGATGTTGTTGATTTCCTGCATCAACAATGTAACGGTTATGTATAGTTTGTGGTAATCCTGGTAACCGTGTGATTAGTCTTAGGAACCTGGCACCATCTTGGCAATCTTAAAACATATTTTATAGAGAATCTTTATTGCGAACTCATACCCAAAAAATACATGAAAGTGCAATGATGATAATGATACTGAATGGTATACAATAACAAAGAGGACATTAAGTGAAATAGGGGTCATCAATTAGTCACATACTTCTAAACTACAACGAATGCTTTTGGGTTTGATTTCTTGTGCTTCTGTATGCAGTGCAGGATGAAATTCTCGACATTTTGGGAGACATATGCATTGGGTAGTGCATTTATAATAGGTTCACTTTCCTAAAAACACTGTTACTCGGGACATAGCCCTTCCTATCCAAAGAGCATATTTGACCTATCGCTGATACAAAACGCTTCGCACTTGGAACATAATGTGACCGTTCTATATATCTAATTGTAAAACATTATACGACTCTGTTTTACATTAATGCGCTCTTGGATTCTCGACTGCCAAACTGTAATTCAGTATTTTTCGTTATTGGACTTGTATATGCCCTTGCCAGTTTTCATTTCTTTAATTTCGGTGAAGCTAATATTAACAGCTCCTACCGTCCTTCGTCATTGTGGCCTGTATCTTTCCACAAATACATTCAGTGCTGGAAACAAAACAACATTGTCCTGTATGTTGAAGTGAACTTACCCTGTGTAGGTACGTAGACGATATCGTATCCTATGACGTCAGGGACTGGCTCAATCCAAGTGATAGATATTGAAGTAGTTGTGATCGTTGTACAAGAAAGTTGTGAAACCGGACCAAATCCTGTAGGTAAAAGTTCTCGTGAATTTTTTTCATAATGTGATGTTACTCTCAATACGTTACATTTTGCGGCCGAGTGCAGTGATGCAGCTATCATTTCACCCTATATCATGACAAGGCTACTTTATCTTAACATTTTGTTAGAGATAATGCTGGCCAACCTTTCCGTTACTTAACTAAGCGTTCAATTTTGAAAGATCGTCAAAGCAACTTAAGTAGAATGCATTAAAACCAAGAAGTTTGCTAAAGTTCTGCTGTACTTGAAAGGAAATATTATTAATTTTGATAATTCGTTGAAAACCCAAACCAGGTAAGAAATATCATAAGGGTCTCAAGTTTTGTTGGGAAGAGAAACAAACACACACACACACACATACACATACACACACACACACACACACACACACACACACACACACACAGACGCACACACACACACTCACGCACACAGGTATTGAAGTAAAAAAGAATCAAGTGCTCCTTAATTGCTTCTTAATGAAAAAAACTCCTACCGGTACAGGTGAAATTATCCACACGTAAACTGTAGCCAGTCGCACAGTAGCAGTTGAAGCTTCCGATGATGTTGTTACAGAACTGGCCACAACCTCCGTTTGCGTTGTCACATTCGTTAATGTCTGAGGAAAGAAATGTACAATTTCTTGTAACAACAAAGGTCATGATCAGCACAGTATCAAAACATTTTGTATCTACAGTAACGCGTCGATGAAGGTTAGGCATTCAGCTAATAAGACACGATAATAATCAGTTACTCAAGCAACAGTATATGATTGGGGAAACGTTCAAACGTTTTAGATAGTATCTACTTTTTTTTGTCAGTGACACTGTAAAAGATAGTTGAAGGGCAGGTTTTATATTGTGCCTTTGATACGAAAATTGATACGAAAAGTTTGGATAGTAAAACACAAAAGTTTGACAGTGACCTAAGTCTTACTTTTGTTAGCCATTGGACTATCAAAAATGTTTCATCATCTCCTTTGCATATTGATTCATAGGTCGGGTATGAAATCTGCTAAGCAGCCAGCTTTCCCCAGTGTCACTGACAAATGGTAGTGGATACTTCCTAAACGTCTGACCGTTTGTTTCAAAAATCATAGCCAGTAGTTTGATTATCTACATAACATCCGAGAAGAATGTATGTCGTGTCCATAGCTCCAATAAATCGACAATATATCAAACAAGTCGTCAAATTTTTGTCATATACTCTCGATAGTAATGGAAGCCTTCTTACCAGAACAGGAAAATCCGTCAATATCGAGCATATATCCTGTGTTACAGAAGCACTCAAAACTACCGATGGTGTTGTTGCAAACATGCGAACATCCTCCATTTGCTGTGTTGCATTCGTCAACATCTGCACAGGAAAGAGAAGAAAGGGTGAATTGCATCCTATGTAGCAATACTCGGCGTGTCATCGCAACGCCTCAAACATACGAATCGATTGCTGAAAAATTACACCGGATTCTTTTAACCTTTGTGCAATATTAAAATGCATCCGGCAGATGTATATGTTTTGATATTGAAATTATTGTCCTTGATCTGTATGTCAATGAAAACTGTTTATAGTTAGATAAATGTCATGTTTATAGTTAAGTCTGTCAATTTTCGTTTTCTACAACTGGATGCGCCTACAGCCACGTGGTCACAATGCCTCTTTACTCTTTTTGTATAAAAGATAAAGAGAGAGACGCTGGTTCTAACAAGCACAATGGCTACAGAATTGAGTCAAAACTAAATATTATGATAACACAAAGGTATACATACCATCACATGCAAAACCGTCGACATTCAATACGTATCCCGTGCCACAGGTACACTGAAAGCTCCCGATGGTGTTGCTACAATTCTGCTCACAGCCTCCATTTGCTACGGAGCATTCATTGATATCTGAAAAAATGTAGTAAATACTCGTTGTTAACATTTATAATCTAGCGCTTCAATTGTCTGTATTTTATACTTGTTCTGCTATTTTGCGCTGGATAAGATCACAAAGTACAGTTTCAACAAGACTAGACCTCTGACCCCCATGTTACCAACCTCTATAACAAGTTTAATTTATGTTCTACTCAAGAAGGTTTGTGCTAAGGCTTAATCTTGTTGTATTATGAAAATGTCTAACCATTTGAGTTATTTGAGTTATGTGTAAATGTATATATGTGTTGGCACACAAAATCAGCTAAGCTGCTTGGGTTTACCATGTATTGCATCGTCTGCAATCTCAATAGATTAGATCAAATGTAGTGAGGAATTACTGGGGCAAGACAATGGAGGTTTAACGAAATTTCAATACACGACAACAGGTTAGAAACATTATTGTATAGCAACAGAATATTAGCTACTTATTTTTCAACTACATGTAGTAACAATATTCCCTACTGTCACAAGAAATCAGATCAGCATTTAAGGTGTAGCCAATTCCACACGAACACTGGAAACTCCCAATGGTGTTTGTACAGGTTTGCGCACAGCCACTATTTGCATTGGAGCATTCATCGACGTCTGCAAAATTGAAGAAAGACAGGTTAAGTAATATAATTACATTAATTCACACCCACATTCATGCAAAGCTTAGTTGTGAATCGTCCTTTACACTTTCTTAAAATACAAACCATTTAAAATAACCAAGGGATGTAGCATTGACTTGTTCTACTAGTTCATCCTAGTAGAAGAGTAAAGTATATAACTCCAAACGTCCGTAGATGATAATAGTATTTTATCCAGTTGACAGGTGATTCTTTAAATACTTCTAACTTTAAATATTTCTAACCTTCATAAACATCAGGCAACGCATATACTGTAGATATTTTAGCATTGATTTAATTTTTCAAAATAAAGTCCAATTTAAAAAAAAATGTGTTCTAACCGTCACATGCCAGGCCATCTGCATTTAGGTTGTAACCGTTCATACAGGAACACTGGAAACTGCCGATGCTATTCGTGCAGGTCTGCCCACAGCCACCGTTTGCAGAGTCACATTCATCCACATCTGTGTTATAAAACATATCATATACAGTGAAACTAAGGTAAGATACATAATTCGTGACAATCAGTTTTAACTATTGATATCATGACGACAACCATGGCTTATTCCGCAGTTGGCTCTTTGAATACCCAATTTTTAAATTCAGATATAAAGCTTGTCAATTTGGAGAAAAACATGTCATGTCTAAAATACTTAATATATAACCTGCAATAAAATAGCAAAGAGAAAATTTACCTCCGATAATATCCTTAGCATGTTGCAAGTGTGTAATTGACAGTGGTGGAAAGAGATAGGAAGAGAAAGGTAAGAAAGAGAGAGCGAAAGAGAGAGAGGGTATGTGGGAGAGAGAGAAAGATGTGTGAGATAGAGAGAAAGAGATAGATAGAGTGAGTGAGAGAGAGGGAGAGAGAGGGGGAGAGAGAGAGAGAGAGAGAGAGAGAGAGAATATACGTACATAAAGATGCCTTTACAAAGAACCAGAAATGAACCTAGTTTTCATGAGGAAACATCGCTACCTACCGTCACACGAAAACCCGTCTACATTGAGGATGTAGCCAACATTGCACGAACATTGGAAACTTGGGATAAGATTGGTACAGGTCTGGTCACACCCGCCATTTCCAGATGCACATTCGTCGATGTCTGCATTTGTAAGCAAAAATATAATCACACGCTCTATTGTATTTTTTTTTACAATGAGTCAGCTTATTTATATGTTTCAATCTCTTTCTTGTCATTGTCTTGACAAGGCTGCTGGGGGGACAATCTGGCAAAGAATT